>NW_009694857.1:81373-96373 GCF_000703405.1 Apaloderma vittatum
TTAGCAACGTTATTATTTTGCGCTTTAGCTGCCATTGGCCTCGTTTAACCCTGCTTCCAACCTCCATCCTTTTGGCCTCGCTGGGGATGCAAAAAGCCTTTTTCCTGGGTGGGATCCTCAGTGCCAACGTGTCTGTCCCCGCCACCCCATCCTCGTGTCAGATGCGCTTCGGGCAGCTCCCCGAGTCCAGCGGCCGCATCCCTGCACTCCTGCATCCCGGCGTTCTCGCAACTCTACGCTCCCGCATCCTTGTGTTCCCGCATCCCTGAGCTCCCGTATCCCTGAGCTCCTGCAGCTTTTGTGTTCTCGCATCCATCCTTGCGCTCCCGCATCCTTGTGTTCCCGCAACCCTGAGCTCCCGCATCCCCGCACTCCCCCAGCCCCATCCCCGCATCCCGCTGCCTCCTCCCCGTCAAGTGCTCGCTGCTGCCGCTGCTGCTTCCACCGAGGGTGCGTGGTAAGTTGTAATGCAGTTACAGAGCACTTGATTATCAGTTTTCCAGCAACAGCTGTGTATACTCGCCAAGAATGTAAAGAAATATCAGAAGATAATGCAGCATTGCTATTTATTACCCTGTAATTAAAGTTCTGACAGTGTTTCTATTATAGAACCTTATTTGCAAGGGTTCATAACTCAGAGGCAAAATCTCCCTGCAAGACGGAGCCCCGCTTACCAGACTTAATCATTTAAAAAGTATTTCAGTTAAATAAGGTTAGCCTATTAGAGGGTAAAATTCTCAAGGACTTTCATTAAGGTGCTCATTTATATCTGCAAATAAAGAATTGCAAAGTCTCCCAAGTCAAGAATATAGAAGAGGAAAATATATTTTTTTTTCCCTGCAAAATCAAGGATTCATGGGAAGGTTTAAATATAATTCTCTAGGAAATTATTCCCATGAAAACAATTTGTTTGAAAAAAAAAATAATGCCCTCTGGTCCTTTCCACACAAACTAGTCTTGGGCTAGTACATGAGAACCAAACTTAAAAGTGACTATGAAGAGAAATGAGACTGGCTAATTCGTTTCAACTGTCCTTACTGGAATAAAACAGAAATAGTAAACAGCTTGAACAGGGAAAGGTGAATTTAATTTTCAAGGCCCTTTAGCATTTAATAACCTGAAGAACAAGATGGGAGGTACATTCTACCCTCCCAGTTATCCTGATATAAATTCATTCAAGATTTATATTGGTGTAATAGAGAAGTAGAATTCGCTTCGTGATTTCTAATGAACTGCTGGCTCGGTCTTTAAAAATGCAATTAGAAAAATCTAGCCTCCTAATTCAGAACAGCTTTGAGCTAAGTCAGAGGTCTCGAGGCTGCTCCGTACCCCGGCTCCTCGCCGTGCCCACGGCACGACAGGAGCGGGGCTGGCGATGCTGGAAAACGCTTTGCGACGCAATTCCCTAGCTCCTTCAGGATTTTTCTTTTCTGCTAGGCAATTCTCATGTGGAACGAACGTGTGCTTCCTGTGATCTCAAACGCTGAGACAAAAGGATTGCAGGATTAGGTGCCCGGCCTGTTATTGATGCGGAAGGCAAGGAGCTGCCGGCTCAGCCTGCCAGGAGCCGGGAAAACCCACCTCAGCTTTTGACTCCGCACTGAAACTCCTATCAAAGCGGTTGCTGTGTCAATGCAGGTGAAACATCAATAAATATGAAAGTAAGTCAAGGGCTAATTCTGTCATTTTACTCATAAGATTAGGTCTCTGCATTCGCCGCTTACTCATGTGTGTAGGAACAACGGGACCGAGATCCTAATTTGTCTCTCTGACCTTTTGAAGTGAAGGCTTTAAATGAAGCAGCGCGGAGCGGCTGTCTCGTTTGATCTTCAGAATCTGCGAGGCAAAACTCCTCAGGTTGTTTCAGCCTACAGCAGGCTGGGGAGGGGGGGAACCCACCCTGGGGGATCTACCACCTCCCACCACCTGGGAATCCCACCCCATTGACTCAGGACCTCCCAAGAGTCCAGGGTGGTCCCCAAACATGAGGCCAACCTGAAGGTCCTAGGAGATGCCGTGAAGATGTTTCCATCCTTGCTCTAGAACAGCTGTGTATCTTTGCTAAGAATGTAAAAAATATGAGAAGATAACGCAGCATCACTATTTATTACCCTGCAATTAAAGTTCTCATGGGGTTTCTATTCTAAAACGTTACTTGCAACTCGTCTGTAACTCGGAGGGAAATTTTTCCACCACGATGTAGCATCGCTTAACCAGACTGGGCTGGGTAGGGTTGAAGGATCACTGGTCAGCAAGTAAATCAAGGCAGAGCATCATCTCACCAGGGAGCTGGTGAGATCTCCTTCTGTACGGAGCCTGGTCAGTGTGTGCACCGAGGACAGCAAGAGTCTTCAGCTCGAAACCAGAGCTTTGGTGCATTGAGTCCCCTCACCACAAGCCCAAACGCAACGTTACAGCATCTCCTCTCTCCCTTTTACTGGTTTGGGGAAATGACTCACCATGAAAGTTGAACTGAATCTCTTCAATTGCACCACGCCTCAGTTTCCCTACCCGTAAAAGAAAAAATAAGTATTTCCGACTTGCTCTTGCTGGTGCAAGGCGTAATAACATCAGAGAACACCTGAGATACACTCCACTAAGAATCACAGAATTGTTGAGGCTGGAAAAGACCTCTGAGATCAAGCCCAGCCTACGACCTAACACCACTACATGGGCCAGAAGTGCGAGGCAGCCCTGTTATTGGGCTCTGTGCAGGACCATCACACCGACGGACGCTGCCCTGAGAAGATCACTTCTACTCGGCCACATTAAATGCCTAGAGTCAACCTGGGCTTTGGTTGAGTGGAAATAAAGGAGGAAGCAGCACACAAGGCAGATGACTACTGCAGAACGACACACTCCACAGGGCTAGGAAAATATCCGAACTTACCGTCGGACATCCCTGGTGTGTTTTTCTTCTGATTGCTTAACGAAGTAATTTTAAGAGCAGGTTTTGCATGATCTCTATTGCACCGAGAAAGGAAAGTCTGGCATCTTGATGGTGTCAGAAGTCACGAAGCCACGTGAGGAGCGGGACCAGCCCACGTCTTGTGACGGCTGTGGATGGAGCTTGGGCAAAGGGAAGGTGCTGCGGGATGGGGAGAGGAGCTGCCTGGCCTGACAGGAGGGAAGCTGGAAGCACAGCTGTCGGCGAGGAGAGGTCTTACCAGGCTTCACGTCATCACACCTTACCCAGAGTCCTCTTCTTGCTCCTTCCCGGAGCAGAGCTGAAAATCTTGGAATTGTCATAACGTTTTATTATCACTTGCAAACCAGATTCTACTTCATCAGATAAAGACACAATTGCATTCATTGACTCTGACACAAGGATATGCATAGTGATAAACATACAGATAGATGTACACACTTATACATGAATGAGATATGCTAATTAAAAATTGCAGTGGGCACTTTATTAAAAATTTATTGTACAATCTACATCTTCAAAACATTTTACATCAACAAATATAGCAGCTTGACTGCTGGAATCATAAGTGATTTATCTTTAAAAGACTGTATTTGTAACTGGATGCAAAGATTCTTGATGAACTGCCGTTACATTTAAACTACTGGTTTTTATTGGAAGCATTTTGACTGTTATCTGTTTGTTCTCCATCCTTGAGAGAAATAAAACAAGTGTCTCGGCTTTCATTTTATCGGATAGATGGCACCATGTAGCATATTTCCCATGCTAGTTTGAATTACAGCTGTTTATCTTTCAGCTTTCTTTAAGATTAATTAAATGCAAATGTAACTCCACGAATCATGGGATTACCTGCCAGACCCCTTATTAATACCTTCACTTAAAACCCCCTGTGCCAGAGAGTCATTAATTTGCAAAAAAAAAAAAAAAAAAAAGAAGAAAAGGGAAAAAAAGAGTGCTAAAGCAGCCCTTTGCCTCCCAACAACCCGGCGATAGCTGCCCAATTAGTCCGGCAGCGTTCAGATCCTCCTTTCAGGCCCTGTGGCCCTTTGAGGACACAATAAGGCTCCAATGATAACCTGGCAACCTAGGTAGAAACTCAGCCAAGTGTGAGCGTTTGAAGCTGCAGCTTGGCTGCCATCGTGTCGGCGAAAAAGAAAGAATTCAGGCACCATGTCATCCAGTACAAAGGATAAAAACAGATTCAACCGGAAATTCAATGTGGCACCACATATGGGATACATGAGTGCGGTTACACAACAGGCCACATATTTTTTTTGAACAGTCTCCTGCATGTGATGCCGAGGACATGTGTAACCATCATAACGTCTCTAAGAATCTGTATTTAATTTGAGCTGGGGTGGTGGCAGGGATTGGAGATCTGAAGCCGCCACAGGTTTGTGGCAGATGGGTCTGTGTCAACCCATAAAAGTCCACAGGTTTGTGGCAGATGGCTCTGTGTCAGCTATGACAAGCAGCCAGGCTCGGCTTCCTCTGCAGATTTTCTTTTCTCTCTGATCAGGTAAATATGGGCACACTCTGGAAACTTCCACAATTCTGCCTGAGGCTGCAAGTTTGTGACTTAGCCCCATCTGTCACAAATCTTCCCTCGGTTCTGCTGCGAGCAGAGACCTGAATTTACCGCCGAGCGCTGCCCAAGCAAAGCCAGCCGTCTTGCCCTACGAGGAAGCAGAGGAGAGAAGCGCACGAAGCCACGTTAGATGCTGGGACACCAAAGGGACGTCTCTCTCTCGGGGCCCCAACGCTATGCAACACCCGGGATTTCAGGAGGGCTGGAAGTGAGCTGGTCCGAGAAGGCGGACACAGCGATGTTGTTTGGAAATGGGGTGAATTCTGTGCCTTTTTTTTTTTCAAAGGCTGGTCGGCCGGTTGGCAGCCTTGAGCATCGTCACACATCCGTCAGCTTTACCCCTTTAGCAAGGGCTGAACACAGCCGACCTGCCCCTCTCACCCTCCAACACAGAATCATAGAATTTTCAGGGTTGGAAGGGACCTTAAAGATCATCTAGTTCCAAGCCCCTGCCATGGGCAGGGACATCCCCCACTAGATCAGGCTGCCCAGAGTCCCATCCAGCCTGGCCTTAAAAACTCCCAGGGATGGGGCTTCCACTCCCTCTCTGGGCAACCTGCGCCAGGGTCTCACCACTCTCATGGGGAAGAACTTCCTAACATTACAGAACAAAAAAACAGCAGGACCCAGGGCCTCCTTCTCCTATTTGACCATAATCAGTCTGGCTTCTGGGCTTTATATTAGTGTAACCTTGGAGAGAATAAATTAAACTCCGTTTTTTTGGGGGAGTGATAACTCTGCAAAGGTCTGGACTTCCCCCCCCCTCCCCGGAATAGTGATTCAGTCAACAGTTCCTAAATACGCAGCAATCAAGAGAAGTAAAGTTTTCACACAAAGTAAGATTTCCCCACGAAGAACAGTAATAAGATGTCAGTAGCAGTACAACACCTTTTATGAAATAATCAATTTTGTTGTTTCTCGTGTCCCAAGATCAGAACTGAAGCAATTAATTCCTACTCTGCTACCATTAGACTTAACCTTTAGAATTTAATAAGGACTGCTCATCCATTCAGACCTGCCGTTCCAGGACACTTGGGAGTTCAAGCAGGCAGTACTGATTTGGCATATGTTTTTGCACACTTTTTAAAAGATAACCTTAACAAAATTAAGAATTAGAGACTACTACTCAGTACAAACCCTGAGATTTGGCAGGTAGGACAGCAGAGTGATTTACAGAGCCAATTTCTATCGGGTCAACTTCACTCCATGACCCAGCTCCTTCCCTCTGTAAGCGCAGATTGGGGGAGAATCAAGGTGGAAAGCGGATTGTAATAATTGCTTTTGGAGCTCAACTTTCAAATTCCAAGCACCTTTGGAAACCATCATCATTGGTTTACATGAACTGGGCGCACTGGGAATCCCAAGTCAGAACTATATAATACTTCTCAGTAGAGTAAAAGTATTTCCCTGAACAAACTAGTCTCTTCCACAGTTTCTAATATTGGCCTTTAGAAAGTCATCTCATTCCTTCCGCCTTTAAGCAAAAAGCATCAAATGTTGGAAGCAAGTCTACGCAAGATATGCTGGTGGGTACCTTGCACAGGGTGATTCAGAACCTACTGGCCAACAGTTTTAGGCTTTCTTTCTCAAGGCAATTTGAATAAACTTTACTGAAAAAAAAAAAGTTTTCATGCTTTTTGCAACTTTTCTTTCAAAGTCAATCCTATTTCCTTTGACCCATTTCTCCGTCTACCGTTTCGCAGCGGCTGTGGTTCATCTGCCAGTTTTCATTTACTTTCTGAAAACCAAATTGGAAGTTATCTAATATTGTTATAATAAAAAAGTTCAAAGTCCTGGTGTTTATGTTGAAAGATACACACATAACTGCCTTCTTAATGAATGCTTTCTTCCTGCTCTACAAGCACAGCCAACTGCTACGAGCTATAGACCAACATTTTCAGAGAGCTGCAATCTCCTAGATATATACCTCAGAGAGCCAAGAGCAAGGCAAGCCCTGGGAGAAGTTCAGCTGCAGGCCACATACAGATATATATACATATGCATACTTACACATATGTCTACATAGACATATATTATGTCTATATATGTACAGCTGGATCCCAGAATGACCTAGCAGGCAACTTCAACAGCCTACCTGCTAGCAACTTCCTTCCACTGTGAAGATCTGCTCTACCACAGCTGCTTCCAGACCCGCGCACTGCTTAAGGACCCAGGGCTGACCTGAAACACTTAAATCGCGTCCTGCAGTCCAGTCTTCCCACCTCTGCAAACCTCGCAAGCTGGCTGGGTTTCACCTGCAGCAGCCATATGTGTGGGAATGAAAAACATCAAGACTTCAGTCTAACCTGGATGCGAACCTGAGCAACTTAAACCAGCTTTGAAGTCAGATCCTACTTGGAAGCTGGTCCCGCTTTGAGCAGAGGCTAACCAGGTGACCTCCAGAGCTCCCTTCCTTAGTTACTCCACGATTCTGTGTTCGAAATAGGCAACCAAAGTTTTCTTTCACATAAGAAATCCTCATGTTATGTGCATTTTACTTAGGATCCCACGCCTAAGCACTGCCATGGAGCTGGGAAAGCATGGACACAGCACGCTGCACTCAGTTCCCAGGCTGCTATCACCCTCCCGTAGAGGTTCAGAGAAGCAGATCTAGACCACCTCTGAAACCATTTTAAATTACGCTCACTGGAAACCTAGCATCTCAAGAGGCAAACACAATTCTCCTACTCGTGCTTCCAACCTCCTTCCAACCTGCACCTAACGCCAACCAGGCAGAAGCACACATCCAATACGATGCCTTCTCTTTTTCTCGGCAGACATGCTCTGCTGATGAACAGAAAGCCAGCAGGACAGATAGAAATATTTGTACTATTTGCATACCCTATAAAGCTCTAGAATAACTTTACCAGCTCAGGGCAAAAGATCTGGAGAACACTGTAAGCAAACATCTGCTCAATATACATTTACCGTTAAAGAGTAAACGGTACGTTTGGCTCCATAAAGAACAGGTTGAAAATTATCAGAGAACAACATATCATGTAAACCGATGGCATGGCCCAGAATACTCTGTGAAGCAATGACCACATCAGCACAAAACCAGCTCTCGAGCATCAAAATGGTTTGAATGATGAGAGATTAGCATATAAACGTGGAATAATATTCACGAGGAGAGACTGAAAAGACCAGGATACTGCAATTGTTTGACAAATGTTTATAAAGTAATGAATGATACAGAAAAAGATGGATGGGAAGCTTCTACTTCCAGGCAACCAACTCCAGAACAAGAACATGCTCAGGGCAACTGAAGATGGGGAAACCCTGAGCCAGTGAAGGTCTTCTCTGACCTAAACGATTCTATGATTCCACAAAATGTTTTTAATGTCATCTGTAAATATACGATGAACCGCTTTGGTAAGGTGTAAAAGACAAGAAGAGAGGTTTCTAGGGGTCTGAATGTCAAATGCAGATCTATTATGTACAGCTTGGCACTATATTAATAACAAAAAGGTGTGAAAGACGACATGATGAAAGGTGAAATGCTGTCCAGGGTTAGGACCAATCTTTAAAAGGCAAAGAGGAGACCTTTAATACCCTATTTCTACTTTTGTCAGCCTCCTTCCAAACAGCTGATAGTCACCACTATCAAACCCAACAGTATGAAACGCACGGCGCACGGATCCAGAGCACAAACAAGCATCCCTATGGAAAAATTAATGTTTTAGAGTGTCCAACGCCCCATATCCTGGTGCTGTGAATTCCTCCTGCTGCTTTCCTAGCTGCGCCTAAATATTAAAGCTGGATCAAGGGTGGTTTTCCCTTCTACACGTTTTCCTGAAATATCAAAGATACGGCTTTGTCTCAAATCAGAGCAGAAAGGGAAAAAAGAAAGTTTTGTAAGAACTGCTGTATACAGCCAAATCCTGAGACTGGAAACAATTCAGAGGTCTAAGTGGGATCTTAATTCAATTTTACAGCAGTTTAATCCCTTTGAATTCAGCAGCCTTCCTTCTACAGTGGTGTAAGGAAGAAAAAAAAAAATCACGTCATGTGTCTTTTCATAGGCAGGTGAGCTTCTGTAGTGTGATGGAAATGAGAAGATGAATGTCAGAAAGTGGGCCAAACTCTTTTCTCCGTTAAACAAGCATGAGCGAGAGTAGGATTTTTCTCTAGGAACTGAAGCTGACAGCATGTCAACCAGCACTCATTCAGCTGGGAGGGCTGGGAGAGATTATTTAAAGTTGTCAGCTCCTTCCATGCCTGGCTTTTGGCAACTCTTCTTGTCCCTTTCCACTGTATACTCTTTATACATGCTGTTTTAAATTAAGAAACTGAAGTGAGGGAACTGAAAGGTAAGCTTAGAGAAAATAATGCAGAAACAAATGCTTTGCCCTAGTTTTTGGTTTTTTTTTTTAAAAAAATTAAATCTACTGGATAGGGAGCTTGCAAACACTGACAGGTCCTACAGTGTACCCCGACAGAACCCTGTTGTTGCTATTTGCTTCCTCGTTTAACTACACCACTGTCTAATTATTACGGACATCCTCAGGAATAAAGACCCAATGCTATGGAAAAGGGTAAGCCAAGGTACTTCTGACAACGATTCCTTTCTATCTATGAAGCAGAATGCCCAACCAGGAGAGAAAAGCACTATTTTCTTTTAAAGCATTGTTTTGCTCTCAAGACTTCAAAGCTACTCGATGAACTTCAGGCAGGGAGCGTGTCACGGAGGTTTCTGAAAGAAAAAGTATCCAGTGAGTGTGCACTGCCGTGCTGGGGTCCCTCTTCTGTTCTGCTACAGTATATATAATATCATACTGATCTGAAACCAGCGAAAATACTGTGGAAGTGCTGTGCACCCTTCACGATTTCACTCTTTTCAGCCACCTAAAAAGCAGCACTGTTCCAACGCTAACGACGTTAACAGCACATCTCTAAGCGAGCGTTTTTCTAGGCAAAAGGAAGAACTTGGCGTACGTGGGTGTAGGTACAAAAAGACAACTCTAACAGCATTCTCCGAGCTGATCCAAAGCCTATTAAAGACAACAGGGATCTTTTCTCCTGCGCTTACAGGTTCTGGATTAGGCTCTGCTTTAACTCATTTTAAAACGATCCCCCGTTCACCTCGATTGCTACCTGTTGCAGACGCTCGCGCCAAAGATCCGCAACATTATGGGTGCGCACGTAGGGTTAAGCACCTCCAGCTTCTGCCTGCAAACCATCCCAAGGAATTTTTTTTTTTTTTTTAAAAAAAAGGAAAAATATCCTTCAAGCAAATTACCATTTTGCTTATTGGGCTTGTGTGGACCTTTTAAACCCGTCCTATTTTCTATCAGTATTCACTCTCACGTTATTTCCTCCATTTTTAGGGCGCCTTGGCTCTGTTGAGGAGCTGGGGATCCACACGTAGAGAGAAGATCAACGTCTACAACCATTACCTGAACTTGGAATCGTTGGGAAATGTCAAGGTAAACGTTAAAGGACTGTTTTCCCTTTGAAGCCCCCACGTCTAACTATACAATACTATTGACTCGAGAAGTAATGCTGAACACTGGAAGTGTTCAGTCAGCATTTTAAACTATTATGAGCTACCTTCTGAACCATTGCCAAGTTAATAGACAATGAAAGATAATGAGCTTGAAATTGGGTGTTAAATTGCATTTTTGGTTCTCTCCTTTTTTTTTTTTCTTGAAGTTTTAACTGTTTCCTGCAGAAACAACATCATCTTTGATGTATCATTATGCAAACATCTATTTTTAGGTGACGCCAAAGAAGAAAAAATTAGGAAAGAAAAAATAAGAGAAAAAAAAAAAGTCAAGCGTAGGCTGAACCCTCGCTCCTCCCGTGACATGTGTGCGGGAAGGGGTGGAGAGGCAGACGACACACAGCGAGACCCAACACTTTCTGGTCCCCAGAGGGAGGAAGGTGGGGAGATGAGGTTAGGTCTGCCGGCAGCGTGAGCCTCCAAATTAAGGAGGAGATGACTCGACTTGCTCATTAACGGCGTGCCTGGACGGCGACAGCCAGGGAACGAAACAAACAGCCCGCGTTTGTATCGCACGGTTAACGCCACGAGTATTTCTATGCCCTCCCAAGCCAATTTCAGTCGAATTCAGGGTTATTTTTACAACCTGCAGCACCTTTGTGACCCAGGGGTAACGTGGATCCAACCTGCCCATGGCATGGCCAGGGCTGCAAAAGCCAGAAAACGCTGTAAATCTACGTTATCAGCATGCAGAAAATAGCAGCTCTTTTTCTAAGAGCAGCATCGTGCAGTAAGAGCTCTTCACTGCAATAACATAATATTTAGTGCTTCATCTACAATCACGTAATTAAAAAAAAAAAAGTGTGACTCCTAGCAGTATAAATACATAAATACACCTCTTAAAAAATGTGAAAGTCAGTCTAGCACGGAACACTCGCTCCAAACTTGAATGGAAGGTCTGCCACTGACACTGCGCCTTCTCTACATCCATAACTGTGAAGAACAGGACACGATAAATACCAGTAAATTATGGTCCTGCTAAACTTTTTTTATGCTCGCCAAACGTTAAAAAGTAACGAAGTAAAATGACCATAATTATGAAAAGGATTCAAATAATTCCAAAAGGTAGAAAAATCTTACCTGCGTTTTTTGAGGATGGAAGATTAAATTAGGATAGGAAGGTAGGCTTATCCTCATTAGTATAATTGTAGGATCTTTCTTTTATTTTCCTTTTAAACTAATGAGTTGCATTAATCCAGGTTCATTTTTATAAGCCTCTTGGGTCCAAATGTAAAGGACAGTCATTTTAGAAAACAATAAATTAAAAAAAAAAGCATGTAGCCTGCATTAAGTGCACGTATTTCATAAGACCTAGGTTAATACAACTGGCATTTAGTTTAATTAATCCTTGTTAGTGTAACGACTAATATCCCTCCCTAGCATGTTTCCTTTAAACATTAGTATGTTAATTAAATGTTGTTTTTTTAAGGGTTTTTTTTTCCTTTGTACTTCAATATAGCATTATAACACGTAAAACTATTCTGAACAACTACCTTATAGAGATGTTTCCTTACAATATCTGGTCTCTTGCAGAAATTCTGAAGCCTTTTAAAAAGCTGTTCAGGTGTAGAATACAGATATTCAGCTGCAGGAAAAACAGATACATTTTTAATGAAACAAAAACCTCAAAGCACACACTCGATATTAGTCACTTTACTAATTAAAAATGCATATTGCTCTGTGCCGCCTCGTGTTTTACATTATTTAAGCATGATTTTATAAGGTTACCTCAGCTCACAAGGATGTTTAATGCTAAATAAGACAGTGTAGTTGTGCTGTTTAGACATCTCCTTTGGGTGATTAAAATACATTATTCTAATGTAACACAATGCATATGTGATACATTTAGTGATGAGATTTTTCAAAGAACTGGTACTACATTAGTGTGTATCCTGTACCGCAGTTGCATACTATTAAGTATTAAATTGTTTATATAATTTGGTGTGATTTTCAGGCCTAGGTTGTGGGGTTTTTTTTCCCCCTCCCTTTTTTAGTGTGTATCAAAAAAAAATCTGCAAACCATTGCAGCATCGCTGACCTTTTAACAAAAATCTATCATTACGAGTTGTGTATGCTAACAATGAAGAATGCTATTTCAAAACTTGCTTTTGTGTTATCTTAAAAGAACAGATGGCAAATATAAACTTCGTCTAATGTATTAAAACACATAAAATTTTCCTTAACACTAACATGTTGGCTTGCCAAATAAACAATTGCTTTCGCTCAAGTTGAGCCTCAAACTTTACATTTTAGCATGGATCACGTCATGAGGTTCCAGCAAAGAGAACACGCAACAACGCGGCTACCTGGGAATATCTCGGGGTACACCAGGGCTTTGGGACACAGCGGGTAACAGCCGCAATGCACAGCTTCCACCCTGCAGAACAGAAATAATAAATAGACAAAACCAGTCAAAAATTTCTTTTGGTGGAAGAGCACCGAGGTTGACTGCCTATAGCAAGAGCGAAACGTTTTGTTGGTCTGTCGTTTTTTTTTTTCTCCCTCTTCAGCAGCACAATCCTTCTAAATGCCAAAGTTGCTCTTTTTCAAGAAAATTTTATTGATCATATGAATTACATAGAACAGAACAGCGAGCATATGTTTTGTTCGCTGAATAAATCAAAGCGCGGCTCTGCATTTTTTTGTTTTTTAAATACTGCTTAACACATTTTATAATCAGCAGACAGACACATGTAACAACATGGTGAGGCATGGACGGCTTTTCTTAATAACGCTGCGGGCGGTGAAGGGCCGGCGGCTCCTCGGCACCGGCCCCTACCTGGCTCCACAGATATTCCATTAAATACAGCCGAGGAACCGCCGCATGCTTCGGGCTAGGGCATCTTAACTTCTGCGCACGCTTCCCATAATTTCCTTTATTTTTTCAGGACATCGTGGTTGTTAATAATGAGGTTCCTTCACTGACACTTTGCATTTTGTGGTTGTATTTTTTTTTTTTTCCCAAGGGAGGATATACCCACCTCTTGGAATCACCCAAGTATTTTATAATCGCGACACAGCGGCACGAAGTTTTCTAGCAGCAAAACCCAAAGAAAAGGTATCCTCTCCATGGCTGCATTTTAATAGCAGAGTGGGGTTAAGGCATCGAGTTTTCAGTTTATTTTTTTTGCATAATGACCATTGATCTGACATGATGTCCCTCCAAAGATACAACTGTAATTTCTGTTGGCCAGAAATTACACAGTGAAATTCAAAACACTTCTTAAAATATGTTTATTTTATGAGAGCCTTTGAATTTCCTCCAACATGTTGACCATACGAGGGACTTTATTTTTAACTTCAGCTTCCCTCAGTGCCCAGAATAAAAATCTGAAATCTTGTCAACGTTCACCTTTTCTATTTTCAGTGACAATCCAAAAGGCTTTCGCTACCTTCGTGTGCATAGCAGGTTTGGTACTTTACTGCAGGCACCCAGAAGGAATTTGGTTTCCTTTAGGTCTACCCAGTTTTAAATAGGAAAAAAATAAAATAAAGAATAACACATTCAGCTTTCATGCTAGAGAACTACATGTATCCACAAAACCCAACGATACACGTTTCTCTTTTGCTAAGCCATGATTGCTAGTTGGTGGGTTTTTTTCCATAAACTTTTAAAATTTCTAATTTATGGTTGTTTTTTTTAAATAACATATGCACTTCAGATTGCATTTTAAACATTAACAACAATTTCAAAGTGTACATCGTCTAGCACTATATTTTTTACCAAAGGGAAATGTTTCTGATGTGTGATTTAATTGATGATTTCAGTTTTTAAATATTGTGTCATATGTCAAAGCAAATAGATTTTTAAAGTTTTCTTTAATCTAGGAGGAAAAAAAAAGAAGAGTGAAACTGTGGACATTTCAGTAATAGCTCAGATCACTAAGTTATGTTAAAATATTTGCTTTTTAATCATATCGTCTGCAAGGGAGGAAAAAAAAAAAAAAAGAACAGCTCCCTAAAAGAAAACTGCAGGCCAAGACGCAATCTGAGTCATGGTTTGAGTACGTGATTTCCCCTTACGAGAAACCTCCATCAGGATCATGAATTAGTAAAATCAGAATTTAATGCCTCTGCAGTTTGCTGGATAAAGTGAAAATTCGGAATTCTTCCGTTTGCCAGCGTCTTTTTTTTTGCAAATGTCTCGTTTTACGTCTTCCCGCCCCAAAGCTGACACCCGTTTTTGGGCGAGTCCTGACCAAGTCTTGCTCCAAAGCAAAGCCCTCGCTGATGCCTGGACCCCCCCGGATCCCCGGACGGGGCAGAGCACGCCCCGACAGCCTGAAGACATCTGGGGAAGCTTTGGGACTTCCACGGATTTCAGGTGTTTTTTTTTTGCGGAAAAGTATCATATCACAACAATAATACGATTTCGTAGCCCGACAATAATACAATTATTCTTCATTTCAATCCTTAAGCGCTACTAGTTAAATAATAAATAGAGTTCCGATTGATCTATTGTTAAAATGGCTAGTAAATGGCCTTTTTATTCCAATTAACAAATCATCTGCTAAATCTATGAATCTTAATATTCAGATCTATTCACTTCAATTCATACAATTTATCTGCAAATAGTTGTTGGGCTTTTGATTCTAAATATAATTAGCTGATAATTTTGCTTGGCTGAATTACTTTTCTGGAGGGCCTGCTAAGGCTCTCAGTCGCATTATCTAGCAATAATGAATCTGATAGGTGAAATTTTTTACTGTAATGAGGATGAGACACAGTTGTGACACCTGAGTCTAGTAATAACAGAAGACTGCTAATTATCGACAGTACTTTTTTGTGTGATGCACAGAGAAAAAAAAAATCCCTCATTATTAAAAAATAAAAAGTTACAATTATAAGTGACACCGGAGGAGAGTAAATAAAATGGAGTGATTAAAACATTGCTGCTTTAAGGGTGTTTTTAATTAAGTGGAAATGCTAATGTTGTCATACTTAGCAGATGGGATTAAAATTAGTTATTGTAAGTAACTCATA
>NW_009694857.1:101373-107364 GCF_000703405.1 Apaloderma vittatum
CGGCATATAGATTTGATATACTGGCATAAATTTAGGATGATCTACATTATTCATAAGCACTGGAGCCACAAATGAGATATGTAACAACATCCAAAATGAGTGTCAATAGAATCTGTTCCCGCAGTGCACCATTGTATATTCCTATCTGTCACATATTCCTTAGAAATTTCTCCTTCTAAGAAATCTGGTGTGCTCAGTCTGGAGAGCAACGTTGCCTTGGGATCTGCCTGGAAGAACAGGCTCTCAGAAAATTGTCTAAATAGAAGTGGACAGAAATCATGAACAATTTCCTGCTCCCAAAATTATTACCTCGTTTTTCAATCCAGCTGTGCCACAGTTGGGGACCCAAAAGTTATTTGGATCTGATCAATTTCCCGGCGCCTTAAAAACTGCAAAATCAAAACTAGAACAACTGAAATATCACCAAGTCAGCAGGCAACAGATAATGACACAACTGACAAATACACTAATCGCAAGTCTTGTTTCTACAGACCAAAGAGGTGGACAACTACATTTTGGAAAACACGTATGAGCTAAAACACAGGCTATTTTGAAGCTCGCTCATCATTAAAGTAGGTTTTTAGAAGATTTAATTCACTACAAGCACACCCAGTACAGGAGTTGATTATTCTCTTTATTGCCACAATATCTCAGGCACAAAGCTGTGCATATTCAGAATAAGCCCTGATTCCTTTTCAGCTGGGTGAAGCCGTTTACAGAGCAATGGTTGTCAGAAACCAAGAAACGGAAGGAGTGTGCAGAAGAGTGGTATAAAAATATGAAAGATTAATGATCTCTTTCATGCCAGATACAAACCAGAAGCTCTCCACAGAAGTCCTTAATCTCACGTTTGAAAGGGAACTAAGTGTTTTCACCTGCTAAAAATCTCAGTCTGGATTTCAGATGAGTGACCTCGAGCTGAAAGATTTTGCTTCCTTTCTGAACCATTCGATCGTTCACACCTACCTCTCTATTTAAAGAAATACAGAAGTGTTGCTGAAATACGAGTCATAAATAAGGTCTTGTGCTGCCAAGTAAAACAAAAAACACTTACTCTCTTTAAAAATTTTAATTTTACAACATAGCAATATTATTCAGCTTTACGACAACAAAGATTTTAAACATGTTCCTTCACTAACCTGAGAAAACTACTTTTGGGAATACTTATTTTACAGTAACTTTACAGTAAAGGAAAAAAGAAAAGAAAGGTACCTGGAATTTCAGTGAAAGCCTCCCCAAGGACGGACACGTGAAAAGGCAGCTCCTCTTCTTTCAGCTTCAACAAGACTTTAAAGAAAGTCTCAGGATCTTTGTCATGTTCCCTTAAAACAAACAGAACTTATCTCAGCATCGCTTAACTTTTAATTGTGGACTTGGTTTGTTTGTTTATCTGAACAGCATTTCCCTAAATTGTACTTGGCGGGGGCTAAACCTCTTCAGCACATTTTCACTCTTCGCTCACGCCGTGCGGTTGCACATTTCCCTCAACCCAGCACTCGGCATCAAAACTCAAGTTTCAGCAGATTTTTCTCTCTCTTCCCTGTCTTCGGATGATGCCTTTACTCTTCTAATTACTCAACTTTGCAAGTGAGAATGACAGAGCAACAATATCTTACCTAGCTTAAGGCAAAACCATGCCGCAAAAAAAGGATAAAGTAGGAAAAAAAAGGTTTTTTAATTTTTTTTTTCCCCTGTAAAAAAAACCAACCAATACAGTCTCCACTGCAGTTTACTCCCTTTTTCAGGAGGAATAGGTTAATCAAAAACTTTTGCTAAAAGCATAGGATTTCCCAGACTGGAAAATAAGAAAGGAATAAACTGACATGAGGCATTTTTCTACATTTAGACTTTTAAGGAGTTAACTGGGAGTTAAAATAGAAAGTTGCAAACTTGCACCCAATTATAATTTCAGCTGAAGACACTATTAAAGGTTTGTATGGGTATGACACTCAATGCCTTGAAACACAATGTTCGTTAGCTAAAAAGAAAATAAAAAGTCAAATTGCTAAATTACTTTCTTTACTAGCACAGAATGAAAGGTTCAAAAGATACCACAGATGATCTAAATTTCCCGAACTTGGTAAGTTATATTAAAAATGAAATAATTCCCCCACCCTAAGGTGAATATTGTATCTTGCATTTAATTATTCTGCTTTAAATTATTGTATGTCAGACAGATGTGCACCAGATGTCTTTAAAATATTTTGGTTTTATTTATTATTTAGAAAATTCCACTGTTTTCCTTCCTATATTAAGGGAAAATCTATAGCTCAGCCATCCTGGTGTCTTTCTTCAGAGACTAATTTTGCAGAATGAATCTGTAGGTTTGTCACACTGCTATATAAAAGATTAATAATTATATCATTCGGGAAATCTGAAGCCAAATGACATCTGCAGCTCTACATGTGTTAATTTCTCATTCAGTCAATATTTTTGGTTTAGGGAGTTAAAATAAATTAATCTTATAATTAATATGACTTCCCCACGCTGAGAAATCTTCAGGAATTGTGGAGTTTTCAGCATTAGTTGCATTTTCTTAAAACAAAGCCAGACAATAGTTACTTTAAGAAAGTCCTCCATCTCCCAGATTTGTTTTGTTCCCAATAATAAGGAGGAATGCAACTGCATAAGCTCCATAATTTGTTTCACATCTGTGAACCAGGAGTTTCCATGGTGGTTCCAGTAACCAAAGTGGATGTGATGAGCACTGGCTTGGAGAGAGAATTTCTTGCAAAAGAGCCCAGGACTGCCTATGGTTTGCTTGCATCGTCACGCTCAGAAAAACCACCTGCTTCTGGCAGGTAAATGAGTTGCAGAACCGTGTTGCCAGGACCGTAGTTCCCAGCCAAAAGGGGATTACGAAGGAGGCTTCAGACTTGGCTGGAAGGGAGGAACTCTCTCAGAAATGCCCAAGTATGCAAGGAAAACAGCTCTGGTGCTGGGAGTCAGTGGGATTCGGTATATCCCAGCCTCAGTTTCCCCTAAGTGGGCTCTTGGTAAGTGATGCCCACGAGCCCTGATGCCAAGCAATGTGCAGCTCACCCCGAGCTGGACCAGAACATCCCCATTAGAGGCAGCCTTGACACACAGAGCCACGCCGCTCGCAGGGACCTTTCCGAGCTCTCTGCAGTCACAAGAAGTCCTTCCAGCAAAGGATATGCTTTCCCTCTCCCTTTCCAGAAGAGACCAGGGGTTCCAGAGGCAGCCAAAAGTGGAGGATGCTGTTGGAGCCACATTGTCAAGGAGCTGGCAGGAGAAAACGGAGCCTTACAGCTCGACAAAGCCACATAAGCTGCACATATTTAGGAAAACTGATAGGAATTGGAAGTTGCAGCTTTGTTTAATAGGTGGGGAAGAACAGAAGGAAAATTTGGCACCCAGAAGGAATGCTGAGAGGGGAAACGTTTCCTCTGCACTGGAGCCTCTCTTACGGGTTTTCTGCTGTAGGTGATCCTCCTTCCATATCCTCTTTTAAAATATTTTGCTTTTATGCGATACAGATTTTAATGGGACGTTTTGCAAATCTTGTAGCTTTTCTATTTGGGAGGTCATCTTACTAGATTTACCAGTTCCTGTAACTTTTCCACATCACAACCACTTTATTTTAAGACCTACAGAGAGCCTCTGGCACACACACTTACCAATTACAAAGTATTAATATTCTAACAAAATAGGGAAGCTGTAGCTACTCCCAGTAGAAAGCAACAAATAGTACAAGACCACCTCTTTACTGCATCACCAAGAAGAGAGCTCTGTTTCTTGGCTGACATGGAGAAAATCATATACAATCCAGTCTGCCTTACTCAGCAACAACTGCTAAACACACCAGATTGTCATAGCAGTGATCATGGAAAAAGATGAACACAATATGGAATGTCTGTTCTGCAAAGATCTGCTCAAAATGACGTGCACTTTTGGCTGCATCTGTTGCATTTTTGAGCTTTATTAAACAGTATTAATTATATATATACTCCACTTCCTTAAGAAGAATGGCAAAACTGTATAAAAGCCCAACAGGAAAATGCAAACTTACAAGATACTGTGTTTGGGGGGAAATTAAGCTAATGTGGTTCAAGGGTTTGCCTTTGTTGTTTCATTTAGGTGTTTGAAATGCTCTTGTTATATGCATTTAGTGAAGGAAAAAAACAGACCTGGGTACGGTATGAAGATGCTCTAAATTTCATCATAAGAATGTGAAAACCAAACTCCGGCTGTAAATGCCACAAAACAGACATGGGCACCATACACATCCTTGGATTTGAGAGCACTGCCCTTGGAGACATTCAATCTCCACATTTAGATATTGCACATTAATTTTTTTTTTTACCCAGGATTGCTCATGTCTTTTTAAAAATTATTATTATTTTGCAGTCTAAAACATGTTTTAAGAGAGACATTTGCAGTCTCTCTTAAGAACTGGTTGCGGTTTGGTGGTACGGGTAAGGGTACGTGGCCTGAGGTTCAGCTTGATTTAGTGACTTCCCACTGTGATCTGAAACAAAATTTTCAAAACTGCCCTCGAAATAGGGATTGGGAGGTTGGTGGCAGCAGCAGCACCAGTACTGAGCCTCCATTATCTCTGCCCGAGATTTTCCGTTTATAAAATGGGTGTGACAGTATTATTTTTTCACCACAGAAGGATGCTGTCAGGATTAACTGATGGCTTGACATCCCTCTTTTCAGCCTAAAATGATTTAAAAAAGCAACTTTGCAGCGCTACGATGATGCTCCTCTATACAATCAATGGCAACAGGCTTCAAAACACTCTTCTGCTATTCAGGGATTTTTGTGAATTCAACCTTAAACCCCTAGAGCCGTACCCATTGCTGGAACTGGAAAGAGAGTGCATGGAGACCAGATAAACTGGAGTTATTCCCTGTGGCTGCAGGATACCCATATCCCTGACCAGTGATGGAAAACTTTTTCTTTAAAAAAAAATTAAAATTAAATAGTAAAGTTTGGCCCTTTACATTATTTAGTGCATATTCATCTCCTGAATTTGAGGGAAATTCAGTAAGAGATCCATATGGTCTTCTGTAACTGAAGTTTAATTTTTTTAAGTGCATGTAAACTTATCATACATGGTGATAATCACAGTTATTTAGGATTTGGAGGACGACAGATATGGCTGTGCAATTAGAAAGTAGAAAAGTTGTGGAAAAGATACAGGACTTGCTCAAAGGGCCAAATAAATGCAATCTATTTAAAAAAAAAAAAGAAATTAAAACTTATGGTTTATGCAAGCTAATCAGGAACATGCAAGTGCTAAATTTGGGAGAAAGGTTTAGTATTTGAGAAAACACCGCGTAAAGGGTAGGCAAGGCTTGTCATAACAAGCCCTGTCGTGCCATCTCTTAAGGTGCTACGCATTCTGAAAGGGTTACAAATAAGCTCTGCTAAAAGCAATATTAAAAGGGTTGATCTTAATCTTCTTAGGACGTTTAGCATGGGAGACTTCCAGCAGCAGAGAATCCCAAATTGTGAGGGCACGCAGCAACGGTTCACTTTTTACAGTGCCTTAAATCCAAGCAATTGCATCTCCTCCTGCCTCCTCAGTTTGTAAAACCACCTGAATGGGCAAAGGTGGGAAAACGGCAACGCTAAACCAAGCTTAAGTAACATTTCAATTTATTTTCTTTTCTTTTTTAGGATATACAGCAAGAGCTAAAAGACAGATTTCTGCCTACCTGCCGTTATTGCTAGAAAACAGCTGACAAAATAGGCCACTGAAATATCGGTCATTATTTATGAAGCCGGGCAGCAGTCGTGGAGACAGGACTGGTGAGTCAAGAGACACCCAGGGAGGAGAGCAAGGGACAGGGGACATCAGGGCAGGGACGGGGCTGGGAAAGTCCGTCAGCTCAGAATCAATAATTAAAAGTGATGGGAATGAGGTTTCTAAGGCACAGACCCTGCCGTGGATGACAGTGGTGCTTTCATCTGGGGGAAGCGCGAGAGTGAGGAGCAAGTTTGGCAGCAGACGAGGTGGGG
>NW_009694857.1:107378-147378 GCF_000703405.1 Apaloderma vittatum
AAAGAGAATCACAAGAAGAGGAAAAAAACCTCAAATATTCCAGCTGAAAAATAAAAAAGGGATGGCATATTCAAAGCCAGGGAGGAGAACAGGATAAATGGTAGAGAGGAAACAAAAGGCATAAGCTTGCAAAAAATGAAAGAGTACAGAAAAATCAGACTCGGAGATAGAAGCTGCAGAGAGCGTTTGAGAGTGCTGTCAGTGGTAGAGAAAAGGCCAGAAAAAAACCTGGTAGAGATATAAATTAGGAAGCAAAAATAAGACTGTGGGGCAATTAATGGAGGAGAAGTGAAGAGGAAGGGAATAAAAAGAGCAAAGGCTCGTGGCGGCGATAGCGGGGACACACGGTGCTGTCAGGTTGGAGAACAAAAGCACCAGGGATGCAAAGGCAGGAACACCTGCAAAATCCCTCGGGGAAAAAAAAAAAAATTTCAAAAGGTTTTTGAAAGGTTAAAGGTGAAGAAAAGCCTGGGCAGTCCCTGGTGCTGAGAGAGGGGAGATGTGCACCTCTATCGCACCCAGAGCCAGGAGCTGGAAGGTGCCTTTATCCCGGTAACGTTCTTGGCTTGGGTGATAACGGCAGGAACGTGAAAGTTCTTTACGGTTTTGACTGATAGGGAGCAGGCTTGGGGAGGGTGATGAAGGATGTCAAGGGCTGATAAGGAGACTCACATGACATCAGCCTCCTGCTGACCCTGTATCTGTCCAGGGCGTTCTCAAGAAGAGAACAGCACCCCATCAACAAACGGCGTGGTCTTTGCACGCACGCTCTGCCAAACTGAAAACGGGGCTCCATTTCAGGTCAGACCTAAACAATATCAGGGATTTTTGTAAAGAACAATATCAGGGATTTTTTAAGAACAGCATCACAAGATTTTTTTTTTTCCACCGCCTTATACCATTTCCTGTCCAGCACTTTGGTATTTCACGTTAAATCTCGAACTGAGCAACATCTGCATATAGGTTTAGTATAATCTAATAATGCTACAAAGTAGCAGTGTAGTCACAAAAAAACAATAAGCCTGGCCTTCAAAACAGAGGATTGCAGAGTTCTGTTTTTTTCTTGACACTGATTTCCCATGAGACAGCTCTGCCCAGGTTTCCCCATTTGCAGGGTACAGTCTTACAGGAGCCTTCATTTACAGAAATGTGGTGAGGATCGGAGTCAGTAAATACTTCAGGAGGATAATATTCTTCTTAAAGCAAGAAGGCTCATGTTACAAGCCTATTCAGCACGTCAAATTAAACGCAGTCTAGTAATTGTTCTCGTGGAGGATAGAGGACTTTGCTAAATCGAAAGACTTGAATATACACTTTCTATAGTAAGATTCGGGAAAAAAAAAAGGACAAAAAATTAAAATTCTAATACCAAATTTCTGGTAACAATGCTCATGATAACTGCAAAAGAGGAAATATTACTGCCAGGAAAGAGCTATTAGAAAGTAAAAAGGGGAGGGGGAAAGAAATATCTATGAAAATGCAAACATGAAGGAGAAGTTAATTGCTTTCCATTTATTCAATTTATCACAGTATTTTTCCATCTTTTTACATTTCCAGTATGAGGCAGAGGTAGAGTGTAAATATGTAGTTAAGTCCAATGAGTTTTCTTCTTCAGTTGATACGCTTACAAAATATCTTTGCTGTAATTGTGCCTCTAAACACTGTCTGGCATCATCAGCATCAAAAGTTACCACAGTATCTAATACCCCCTCAGTTAATAGAAAATGGAGTCAAGTAGAAGAAAATGTTTTTGCATAAGTGTCACTGAAAAAAAGCATCTTACAGAATAAATTTTAGCTGGCAATTTGGAGGTCCTACAAGCAAAGAAGGTCCCGATCACTGCCTGCACTTGCAAAATACCTCTGCAAGCCAAGGAATTAAAAAAATGGCACTAGGGAGGCAAAAAGCAGCCAAACATGACTGGCAAATGCAGTGTTTTATTTTCTATTATAGCCCATGACATATTTACAGTCAGGAGTGTGTATTTTACCTTCCGATTTTTTCAAATTGCTGGCCTGAGAAAAATGGGTGGCATTTTGCTTTACGCTAGAAAAAGCATTTTCTCCTATCTTGTGTTATCTGGAAGAGATTCATAAATAAAAAAAATAAAAGAACCTTGGGAGTTTATTGTTTAGATTCTTCTTCCTCTTCTCCCCTCACAATTCACGAAGAAAAAACTCAAAATAAAATATTGCGCATTCTCTAACCAAAGGAACCTCAGGACCAGCATCAGTCATTGAGCCTCCTGCTTATTTCCTAAAGAGAGATTAACCTCTGAAGACAAAGACCGGCGTTTGGTCTCAGTTACCTTGGTGTAAAAATCAATGCGTTTCTATTCAGATGCCTTTTCACTTCTTTCACTCCAGCTTAGAGAACCTCATATAGGATTCAGATAAAAAACAATTTACTCGATTTTACAACCCAACCCAGTAACTGTTACGGACTACCCCCAAATAGTTTCTTTTAAAAATACATTAAAATTAACTTCCTTTTTTGTTCCAAAGGTAACATAACAAATGGTTTCCTGTAGTTGTGAGGCAAGACAAAATAATCTGAGTGACCCTGACAGCTTTGATAACCATACACAATGCATCCTATTGTAATTCAACATACTATAAAAAAAACGTGTCATGGTAATAATGGATGTGTAGGAATATGATAAAAGCGGATAAAAATCTACTCAGGTGGTTCCGTGGAAGAACAAAAGCAGAATCAAGCGTAAGTTACTCCATAAAGGCTGCATTACTACATATTTGGCTGGGAATGGCAATCCCACCAGGAGAAACCCTCGGTGACTTCCACAGTGGACTCACATCACCCACCTGCAGCTGCAAAACACCACCAGATGTGCTGCCGGGGTCAAAATCCCAGTCCTGGTTCTTACTGAGTAATACCCTGAGAGGAATTAGCTCAGGTACCTACCATAAACCATCCTTTTGGACTTGTGAAGCTGTCGTCTCCCAGGATGAAGCTCCTAAACAGGAACTTTCTCGGCACCAAGACCAAGGCTTGAAACTCGTTATTTGTCACAACTGAAATAACAACAAATCTCACCACTTTCAGAATGAGGCATCCACTCCTTTCATTGAACCAGTGTTTTTGCACAAACGTTATCGAGAAAAAACAGAGATCTGAGGACAGAGGGAAGGGAAAGAAAAAAGAATGAAAACATTGAGAAAAGGAAAGTGAGAGAGGAGAAGAAAGGAAAGGGAGAAGAGGGAGAAGAGAGTCGAAGAGCTGCAGCATGGTCCGAAGAAGAAACTAATTACCATCACCTCTGAAGGAAGAAACATAACCCCTGTATTGTTGGTGAAAATGAGGAAGAATATTAGATCATTTGCTTAAGAAATATTTGAGTTTTGTCTCTTGGGGGGTATTCACACGCTTTGGTCAAAGGTGCTGTGAACTGCAAAGGAGGCTGCTGGCACCATCTGCTATATTTGCCTGGGACTTCTTATGACAAAACCTCTTCCGTCCTTGTTTATGATTTTTCCCCAGACTGAGGTTATCGGGGACTATAATCTTCTAGAAGAAAATCTGCCTACAGTTTTCTAAAACATCCAGAAACCAAGATTTAAAAAAAACCACCACCCAATACTACCCAGTAAAACCGCAAACCATATCTTGCATATATTAAATTTCAAATAAGTATTAGAACCCCTTTTTGGTTTTGAGTAAGAATGGAATCTTTGGATTTGTTTGACTTTGAGTCAAAGATACGCTTTTTCTTGCATGCGTTGGAAGCCTTCCTAAAAACGCAGCCAAGCCTTTGAGGAATTTCTTTTTGTGCCTGGTCTCTGAACGGTCCACGTGTCCTGAGCACACCTTAGGCTAAAGCTGAGCAAGACAGCCCCAGTATCGCAGCTCAGGCTGCTAAAGCCCAGGGAGGACCTAACTTCTCAACAGAATACAGATCTGCTCTTCGCTTTCAGTGATTCCTTTACTGGACTCAGGATAAAATGACTCAATTTTGGAGAATAATAAACTGGTTTGAATGCAGAGTTTGACTAAAACTCTTACATATGGACCCGAAAAAAATCAAAGGGGACAAGTAAGATCTGATCGGCATGACCAGCTATGCAAGAATAGCGTGGCAAAAAAAACAGAGTTGAAGAAATAAAGGAGCTGGGGAAATGATACACAGAAGATCAGTTCATAAGGGGGAAAACGCAAAACCAGTAAAACAAACCAAGAAGACAACGCACGTTGGACAACGGGGCTCTGGAGAAAACAGGGACCAATGTGTTGTAGAAGGTCCCTTGCACAGGCAAAGAGTGAAATGATGGAGAAAAAGGTTGAGAAACTAGAGAAGAGTGAGACAAATTCGCTGCAAAAGGAGACTATGTATGAGGAGATGTCTGAGGAACGGAGCCTGGCAAAGACAGAAGGAAGAGGTTTGAAAGAGAAAGACCAAGACCAGGCTGGGTGAATAGAGCAGAAAAGGATTGCTTTGGTAGCAACAGGTGGAGCAACGTACTGGAGAAGAAAGACACCATGAAACGAGCTTCCCATCAGGGAAAAAGGCAAGGCGAAGCTTACTGGAGCTTTTATGGCAAACTGTGAAACACCTATTCCAAACTTAATCATCTTCACCCATCCCGGTGATGCAGCTGTAGTCTTGTATTACTTCCAAATCTTTTTTCCAACCACAGCTTCAGAGGGCATCACTGAAGTGGCTGCTCTGCGAGAGCCCAGAGAGCACAGAGGACATGAAGGAGGAGTTTCTGCATGTGATGCTTTAAGCAAAATCTTGATGTTATTTAACTTTTTTCTTATATTTAAGAAAACAGGTAGATCACACTGCAAAACCCTGGAGCAGGAAACCAGTCACGGGGCTTGAATTTTGCTTTTGTTATAGTTAACACTGCTCTTACGATCTGGCACAATGGTTTACTACATGCTTAGTAGAAGTGAAAGAACTAACTGTATCTGGGGAAGCAGCGAGTGAAAAAATAAGTATTATTTTAATACGATTCTTTTTCAGCCTATTAAGTTCCCCAGTATCACAATGAAGTCTGCTAAAAGTTAGTAAATAAAGGCTTTCAGGAGAGCTTTATTAAATCACTCGTGACTTATCAAGTTAAAACCCCCACTCAGATATCTTAATAAAACTTCCAGAGAATATATTTAATTTTCCTGGAAATCAGGAGCCAATTACTAACTACGGGAGTTACTGTCGGCGACGCTGCTGATCAGCTTTCTGTAAATAGAGTATTTACCAACAACTTGAATTACTTCTCCAAAGTTTCGGTTTCTGAAGGTCAAATAACTATGTAACTGCTTAATAAAGAAGCAAAGAAGTACCTCTAAATATCTCCAAGCTCTGATGGGCTTATATTCTGCTCCTTAGGTGAGGTATTAGCAAAGCTTATTTATTTTCATTTCCAAGGCTTTTATTTGCTCATTCCCTTGTGGTAAAGCTGATTTCCATGATGATTCCCTTCTTAATTTTAATACCCTTTTTACTCATCATATAGACATAAGAATTTTCCATAAAATAATGAAACCCTTCCAAAGGAAATGAAGACAACTAGGGGAGGAAAGTAAACTACAGCTTACTTTTTGTCTTTTCTTCTTCAATTAATTGATCCACTGTCATATGTATATATGAAAGATTTTTTTTAATGAAAGGAAAATAAGGTTAATTAACATAAAACCCCTCACTCCTTGAGATGTTGAATTTTGTATTTTATCCATGCTGCCTTAAGTGCCTTGATTTCCCAGTAATGACCTAGTTCTCCTAATGAGTAACATTAACCCCTGGCTGTAGCTGTCCAGGACTTAATTGTCAACTGGAGCTGAAATAGGAGACTTTGCCGATCAGCAGGTATGTGGTATATTAACTCATGTCATTTCAGACCCTAATAAATAAATCTGTTGCTAAGGCAACACGAACATCAGCTGTATCACTTTTTTTCTTTCACCCTCCCGCCCTTTTTAAAAGGGAACTGCCTTTCACACTGAGATTTTTACAAAAAAAAGAAAATTAACTACATATAACCGTAATTAAAAGAAACATTTGTTTCCCATCTCGAAAACATATCTACATTAATGAAAAAAAGGCATTAAAAAAAAAAGAGGGTAAAATCAGGGTAAAAGAAATGCTTTCCCTCAACTGCGGGAATGCAATTTGAAGCACGCATCTGAGTTACACATCTGAGTGAGAGCAGATCACAACATATTTTCGCTCTTTGTACTTCTGAGGTAGTTCCCCTCTCCGTTAGCATGCAAACAGCTTCGGCCGTTAATCAAGAGCCTGGGCAATCGAAGTCACCACAGAAAAAATAAATACCACTCACACCCAAGCACCTTCCCAACCCTCTGGGACTCCACTGATACGATGGGCAGATGCGCGATCTTCTGGAAAGCTCAAGAAATCCACTCAGTTTTCAGCTCAACAGATGTACCTGCTGGCGAAAATTTAAGTACCTGATTTAAAAGTAGGTGCCATTGCTCCTCCCTGTGCCAGGGAGGCAGTGACCTGATTCTTGCATGGGAAAAGCCACAGGAACCGGGGGCGACACCAAAGCATCTCCAACATGATCTGGTGGTAACAGGTGGGAACTCACTTTCTGCCTCAGTTTCTCTACTTCTAGGAGCAGATCCTGAATCCATCTGTTTGACTGATTCAAGGTTTTTATTAAAAGGCAAAACGTATACAGGCGCAGGCAGCACAAATATTTCTGACGTTCCATAAGGTTTGGGAGGAGGAAGACCCTGGTGCTCTTCGTGTGGTGGTGATGCACGACTGAGGTCTCTCAGCACCTCGCAGGGGAGTGTGTCACAGCCCTCACTTAAGTTCTGTGGTTCTATCACAGGATGAAACATTTGTTTTAACATTTTCAAAACTGAGAGGTTCATGTTTAGTTCCTGACCACAGGGGAGTTTCTCTGAATCTCTAGTTACCCACATCCAGGGAACTGAAGAGAGGTTTCTAAGGGCAATTATGGCTCTTGGAATACTTTCTGTAGGCTCTGTCCATACAATAAATATAAGAAACTACCTAAAATCATATTCGGCTTTTCAGCTGAAGAATAGAGAGGTAACACAAAGTATCTTTGTTTGCCATTATCAAAATTAGAGATGTTTTCTCCTCTGGACTATCAACTTCTTACAGCCTGTTGAGAAAACATTCTGCCAGAAAGATAGAAAAAATGATGCTGTGATGTGCATTACAGCAGGAGAAATGTCGTAGTTAAGAAGCCTTCATTACATGCTGAACATTTCCACAAGCTCTTAAATACAGCTATCAAGGAATGGTGCATCTCTCACCAGAAGGGTTCAACACCCCAAATCCCTGGCCGTGGGAAGGAATTTCAAGGTTAGACTGAATGAACAACCAAAGAACAGGTACTTCCAAACTGCCCTTCCAGTTAACTTTTAGTTCTCAACTCCTTAGAGTATTTCATCAACTGTACGAGCTATGATCTCCCTGAAATAGGAAAGCTCCTTTTCCTTTGACAACACACAACCTTTGCCTTCCTTATACCATGTTCTACAAGTGGCCACCAGCAGAGAGAAGTCAACCAGGGCCCTTTCTTCTCCATGATCTCTGCATGCTATTTACAACATTGAGGATGCCTGTTGAGGCTAACAGCATTTATGGGTACTCAAAAGTTGTTTCTAGGTGAAGCACCTACTCTTTCGTCCTTTACTATCTTGCCATATCTGCATCTTGATGGATAAACTTCGGCCCAAAAATGTTAGTCAGCATGAGAAAAATAGGACTTAGATATAGAATCACTGTATTCTCAAATGTCTCCATATTAAATAATTTTGAATTTATAACTCAAAGGCAAACAGTAACTCTATTCTGTACTGTAATTCTGTATTCTGTAACTCTGTTCTGCAACTCTAATTCTGCACTGTACTGCCCAGATGAAGAGGAATAAGGCACTAATATTAAAAAAAAAAAGCTTTTCCAGGCTCCTTTCCTTCAAAGCTTGTGCTCGGCTCACTGATGAAGTGCTGCCCCATCACAGAAGGCACAACAGGGGCTGCACTACCTGGGACAAGTCCTTTCATAGAGCGGTTTGGGCTGGAAGGGACCCTTAAAGTTCACCTAGTCTAATCCCCTGCAGTAAAAGCACATTAGTCTTCAAGTACATTAGGTTGCTCCAAGCTCCAACCAACCACAGACATGCTGTTGAGTGAAGGGGATCAGGTCCCCAAGGCGGGCAGCCCCGTGCCGGTACAGCACACAGCGAAGACACAACGACCATTCCTTCACGAAATCATTTCTTCAGCTCTTGGACTCTGTGAGCCTCTATATGAAAAGCAGTCAAACCTCACAGCGCTATCTCTGCATGCACCCCTCTCCATTAGACAAGATACCTCCAGATAATTTTTGCAATCTAGATTGGGTTTTTTCTTCTGACTTCTACTGTCGTTCCTCCTGCTCCTGTATCTCCTGCCCCACGTCCTTCCTCATGCTCTTGTCACACGTTGGTACACTCAGACACGAGATGACAGCCTTATCTGATCCTCCACGTGAATTGATAGGGCTATAGGTTTGCACGCGTGTGTAAATTCTCGCTGATTCCCCATGTGATCTTTTATCAAGCCAGTACAATTAGGGGAGGAAGAACTGATTTCTGACAACTTTCTCTTATCAAGTCTTTAACAGTCGAGATGATACAGTGCACACAGGGGAAAAAATAAAAAACCGTAATGCTCGGGTGAATGTCCTGAGTCAAAAGAAGCACGATAGGTCTTCTCCGTGCAAGAGAGAAGTAAAGAGGCTCCAATCTCATAATAAAATCACATGTGCCATCTGGGTGATGCGACTGTGGTTGGGCCACAGAGGGTTTGCAGCTTCATACACCCGCTGTCACGCCAACATGCAGAAATTATAGAACCCTAGAACGGTTTGGGTTGGAAGGGACCTTAAAGACCATCTCATTCCAACCCCCTGCCATGGGCAGGGACACCTCCCACCAGATCAGGTTGCTCCAAGTCCCATCCGACCTGGCCTTGGACACTGCCAGGGAGGGGGCTGCCACAACTTCTCTGGGCAACTTGTTCCAGTGCCTCACCACCCTTGAAATAAAGAACTTCTTCCTAATATCTAATCAAAATCTACCCTCTTTCAGTTTGAAACCGTTACCCTTGTCCTATCACTACACTCCCCTATCAAGAGTCCCTCCCCAGCTTTCCTGTCGCCCCTTCAGGCACTGGCAGGCAGTGATAAGGTCTCCCCAGAGCCTTCTCTTCTCCAGGCTGAATAACCCCAACTCTCTCAGCCTGTCCTCACAGGGGATAGAGCCGAGGAACGTGCTGGTGCACCCCAAGTACAGTAAAAATAGCTTTGGCAAGTGTCTGTGGCCTCATCGGGGGGCACTGAGAGGGAAAAATATACGCATGCAACTGTTTTATACATGTAATGCACCTGTATAAATAGCTTTTTGGGAGTAGAGGAGGATCTTGCCACACTGGTCAGTGTCATCTCCTTAATATACTCATCCTTCACCAAATGGACATTTAATTCCCTTGCCATGAAAACCTGGAGGACACTACAAAGTTCTGATCAGAAGCGCCAACTTGTTCCATCGATCGCCAGAACCTTACTCTCCGTTTCCAGTGCAGCCCATTTGCACAGAGGGGATAAAACAATTCCCCGGCACTGCCCCTTGCAAGAAAGCAGCTCGGAAACCCCTCGGAAAGCAGCCTTTCAACCAGATCCTTGGCCGTAAGTCACTTCTATTAGCAGCACCCGGCAATAGATGTTTGTAACAAAACATTAAAGACTTGGTGAGAAAGGAGGAAACAAATTACTCTGCGGAGAACCTAGCAACTCCACTAAAAGACCATCAGTTATTTATCTGCTGCCGGCAGAGGATGTTGACTGTAATTCTCGGCCGGCTCGGATTCAGGGGCGATGGAGAGAAGGGGCAGGGAACGCGTTGAAGGGCCCGTTCTCATGCAAAGACGTCTTTAACGCTGATTTAAAGGGAGCACGTGCCCGCTGGAGAACGTCGCTTTGGATCTTGATGCATTGCCGAGCGGGCAGGGTCTGCAATGGATCGGCTCAGCGGGACAGCTGTCGGGGCTAACGGTGTATTTTTGGGTGCTGGCGGTCGATTCGAGAGGTTTTCGGTAACAACAGCCCGACTTCACAAAGATATATTTAATTATTTCTTTTTAACAGGATTTTTTTGTTAGGTGAAGGCGAATGGAGACATATTTTAAAAAAAAAATAGAAAATTTTTTCCTTTTCCTCTTTCCCCCCCCCCCCCTCCTCGGAATGAAAACCACATGTAAATCATCAGGGTAGACAACGGTCGTTAAGCATTATTGGACGGGACAATATCTGTGAGCGCTTCGTGCTGGAAGACAAGCAGGACGCCACTGCCAATGTTTTACACACAAAAAACCCCCTCGCAACATTACGACACTTGGCTAAAATTAGTCCTCTCAATGAAGAGCCTCGTGCTAGGCCTAAGAAGGGGATGCTTTTAACTGCCTGAATAAGGCACGCGACACGTTTGTCTCTAATAAAGCTGATTTTTTTGGCGACAGGGCTGCTTCCCTTCACCTAGGCCACCCTGCCCAGGGATGCTCATCCCTTCGGCGAATGCTAAAATGAAGTCTTAATTTTCTAATTCATATTCCTCCATTAAAAGCAAACTGCGGTTTGTTGTTGGGTTTTTGTTGGTTGGGTTTTTTTTTATATTTAAAAGGCTTAAATTTACATAAATCAGTGGCTAAAGCATGCTAACACTAAAGGGTAGGAGTTCAGCCCGGCAGATTTGCATGCAGCATCCTCAGACGAAGGCAGGCGCTTTCCATTTCCATCGAGAGCCTTGCTGCGCTGGAACTCTAATGGGCTTAGAACACTAAATTTTGAAGAAACTGATTGCTGCCCCCGTAGCTAGTAAATGCCTGCCTGGACCCAGTGGCATTTGAAAAAAGTGTTTTATCATAAAATTATCCCAGCAGAGTCCATTCTGCAAGATAACATCATCATCATCATCATCATCAGTACTCCATGCAGGACCCAACAGCTCTGGCACAATATTGCCAGTCATTTATCTGTTGTCAGCACAGGTTACACACTGTAATCCTTGACTGCCTTGGAATTAGAATGTCTTTGATGTCCCCACAAGAGTTTTTTGCCCGAAGGCTTTACCAATGCTCAGCGGCTCAGTGTTTATTCCTCGTAATCTTCCTCTCATCTCCAGGCTAGCAGTGACAGATGGTTATGGGCACACAATAGTATTAAGAGTTTGATATTTTTTTTCCCCCTCCTTTTTTTTTTTCTTTTTTTTTTTTTTTATGCTGTGCTCTCTGTACAACAAATAGCTATCAGATGCGGGCCAGAGAGCTGACATGGCTCGCTTAGGTAATGGCAAACAAACAGCTCGGGCTGATGCTTTCTGTCATTTTCCCTGCTAACCCTGCTTGTTTTCATTGTATACTCTCAAAGGTAAACTATATTAACCTTATAGACTGTTATTAAAAAGATATATCTATATGAGCATAAAGTGCTTTTCTCTTTTTCTTACTCTTTTGATTATGAAAGTAATACTGCTGACATATTGAACAAATATCGAATGTCAACATAAATTTTTAGTGCGTGATAATATTCCCCTTCATATAGCTGCGTGTCAGGCGGGAACCCATGGATGATGCATAGCAGTAAATAACCCAAACAAAATTAGTTCTCTTGTCAGCTTCTACCTTGTATGTCCCCAGGCATCAGTAAAATTGACTGCACGCTAGATTTTCAAAATTAGCCCTAATGTTAGCTGTGTGTCTGGCAACCTCCAAGTTTCCAATGTTCTACTATATTACCCGTAAGGATGAATGTGTTACTTTTATATTTTGGCATTTGCTCTTGCTGATGCGGCTTTTTTTCCTTCTCTCTTCTCCAAATTAAAAAGAATTTAGCTTTAACAATAAGTATGTGCACAAACACAATGCTGCATCTCTTTAAGCAACTAACTTTAGGCAATTAAATTAAATTAAAGCAAAAAATATACACAGAAAAGAAAGGAATTATTCAATTTAATATTGTTGATTTTATTACTTAGCTTTGTGCTGTTTTATGCAAGCTACTGAATAAAATGGAAAATATCTTGTTTTCCCTTGCTCTTTTTGAATGCAACATTTGGAACAATTCAGGTTAGCATTCAGAAAATAACGTAGGAAAAAAAGTAAACCACCCCAGCTCAGCATCATAAAATTTTTTTTTTTTTAATCTGGCCATCTTAAAAATACGCATTTTTAAAATGTGGTCTTAAGGGAAGGGGGATAAAATTCTTTGAAAAATAAAAATGACGCTAAGCTTCCTATACTTTCCACACCAAATGAAAAGAGGCAGCATCTCTCCCTCCGACGCAGTAAATTTTCAAATAACCTACGAGAACACAGAGCACGCCGGCGGTAGCAGGGAAACATGATTAAAAAGAAACGTGGCTCCCCGAGAAAGGCTCGTGTCGGAAGTGTGAAGTTGATTAAACAAATCCAAAGACAGATTCCACATCAACTTCCAAGCCCGAAAATTTTCTGTTCAGACATTTAGAGTCAAAGATGAAAATCCCTTTAGGTACCAGATGCTGCAGATCATCTGGGAGAGCTTCTGGAGTTTTAATGTGCTGGAAGTCAAATCCCCTGCAAAGGCGATTTGCCCCGTCGGTGCGGTGTACTTATTGCTTCACCTGAAAACAGTTGCTCTCGGAAAATCTGACCTACTGATCGACCCAGCATCTCCGCAATAAACAGACCATAATCTGTGGATGAAGTGAACTCTAATCAGGCCACATGCAGATTAAACAAACCGCGAGGAATAAAAAACTAGATTAAAATGTTCGTGCCCAATACCGGAAGATTATCAGGACATTTTACCTCTTTAAATCCTAATTTATGTAGGAGTCAAGCTAAAGTTTAGACGTTTTTAGCGATTATGTGGCATGGTAGATTTTCGGCCGTTCAGAGAAGGATTCAGAGATCAGGTATTTGTGCCGGCAGCTGGAGAAATATTGTTTCCCTGTTAATACATTCCAACAGGCTTTCTATTTATGTAACACTGAAAGGGTGTTTTTTAAAATGCAGGCAGCAGGTTAACATCAGCTGTCCAGTGTCACCACGTATGTTCACACTTAATCACTTCCATTACAGTAATTAAGATAATTTAAATAACATTAATAACATTAATCGTCATGTGTGGTTTGCTTTAAACAAAAAGAGTTACCAGAATTACACTTTACGTTTTGGCAGCAGGGGTATCTTTTTCTTGGGCAAAAAAGAGGAATCATTAATAGTGATGGTGAAGCGTCTCGTTACTGAAGTATGTATATTCAAACAAATTATTTTGAATAATCAAATGTCAGTCATCACAGAACCATTAACGTTGGAAGAGATCTTTATGGTCATCGAGTCTAACCGTTAACGTGACGTGTCTTTGCCTCTACGCGTGTGTGCAGTGCCGGTATGCGTTTAGGAAATTGTAAGTCATAAAAAAAGGGATCCAACCAAACTCACGACTCTTTGAAAAGTACAGTATTTGGATTTGTTCACCACTTACCACCTGTGAGGCCAGGCGATGTGTAAAGGTCTTTGCTGATAGTCCCAGCCACTCAAGATATTAGAGAGGTTAAAAGTCAGATGTCGCGTATCTTCTTCTTCTTCTTGACGTGGATTTGTACTTTCTGACGCTTCAGACTCACTCGAGCTTGCTGGTGCTGTTATTGGGGATGGCAGCCCCTCGTGCTGGGTGGTACAAAGTCCAGGCTGGGCTTCACAAAGTCCAGACTTGCAATGCACGTTGCTGCTTTTCATTATAGCGCTGCTCTTCTGCTGGCCAGGCAGAGCCTCCAGTTGACAAGCATCTCCATTTCTTCTAACACCAACTACCTTCTCTAAATCGGCAAGCTTATGTTCTGGCATGAATCTGTTAGGAAAAAGAAGAAAAAAAAAATCTATGCTGCATTTCTGCTAGATTTCAGTTTCACCTTGTAACTGTTAATTAATTAATAGCAAGTGAGAAGACAAAATGTGGTTGATATTTTACATCCAACCCAACAACTCTGCCAGCCTTCAGTAAGTGATGCAACTTGCATATATTTTAGTGAATATGGTACCTGCAAAATAAAATAAAAGCTTCACTGGCTGAGAGGCCAAAGGTTTCCACTGAACCACCTCACTGCTAACACGATGGCATGTGCATCAACAGCAAGAACAAAACTATTTGCCTGCTAAAATAAAATAAAGCAAACACATTTGGGAAGCAAAAAGGCAATTCTGCCACAAAAGTGTTCACATTTTTTCCCAGGACTACAGCTAAGATTGGCAGCAAATGCTCAATGCAGCAGTGAGTCTAGTCTGTGTTTAACAACATGGGTCAAATGTCTACCACGATGGGGTGGGTATTCTTACTCAAGTATTCTTGCCCGATTTCTACAATGACCAACTGAAAAAAAAATAAAATCACATATTAAGGGGAAAAAAAAATCCCCAAACATACCTAGAAGAAAAGGAGTGAATTGTGTATGCATTCATAAGATAAAAGCAATCACTCCCATGTTTTTTTCACAGGTGTGAGTAATGACCACTAAGACGGGAAAAGTGAGGCAGAGCTGCTCATGACCTTCCTGAGGTACCACAGACAGTATCAGGCAGCGCAGGCTGTAACATCTGAGGTCCATGCTGCAGAAAATCCTTCCCAACAGCATGATGCATTTGAGACCAATTAACTCATTTCTGTAATATATGAAATGTAATATTGTATGCAGATCTAATTCTAATACTTGATTTAAAGTAGTGATGAATTATGGTCCTCGCTCAGGAAACACTCGAGTGAAGCTCCTTCATTCAAACATGGCTCTTCCAAATTAACCCAGAGAGGACTACCTGCCCAGCCACCTTGGGATCCTCACTTGAAATGCCTGTCTGTACCCCAAGTTAATTTACTCACACAGAATCACAGAATGTTGGGGGTTGGAAAGGACCTCTAGAGATCTTCTAGTCCAACCCCCTGCCAGAGCAGGGTCACCCAGGGCAGCCACACAGGAACGCATCCAGGTGGGTTTGAAAGTCTCTAGAGCAGGAGACTCCACACCCTCTCTGGGCAGCCAGGGCCAGGGCTCCGGCACCCGCACAGCCAAGAAGTTTCTCCTCATGTTGAGGTGGAACTTCCTACGTTCTAACTTAAACCCGTTATTCCTTGTTCTAGTGCTGGGCACCACCGTAAAGAGTCTGGCACCTTTCTCTTGACTCCCAACCCTCAGATATTTATGGACATTAATAAGGTCCCCTCTCAGCCGTCTCCTTTCAAGGCTAAACAGCCCCAGTTCTCAGTTTCTCTTCATGGGAGAGATGTTTAGTCCCTTGATCACCCTCGTAGCTCTCCGCTGGACTCTCTCCAGTAGGTCCCTGTCTCTCTTGAATTGGGGAGCCTAAAACTGGACACATTATTCCAGGTGTGGTCTCCCCAGGGCAGAGCAGAGGGGCAGGAGAACCTCCCTAGCCCTGCTGGACACACTTTTCTTAATGCCCCCCAGGATCCCACAAGGGCATGTTGCTGTCCCAGGGACAACTCACTGCCCACGAGGACTCCAAGGACTTTCTCCACGGGGCTTCCTTCTGGTAGGACGTCCACTAATCTGTCCTGGTGCCTGGTGTTATTCCTCCCCAGATACAGGACTCTACACTTACTGAGCTTCATGAGGTTCCCCTTTGCCCAGCTCTCCAGCCTGTCCAGATCTTGTTGGATGGCAGCACAGCCTTCCTGGGTGTCAGCCACCCCTCCCGGCTTCATATCATCAGCAAACTTGCTGAGGGTGCACTCTGTCTCCTCATCCAGGTCATTGATGAAGATATTGAACAAAATTGGACCCAGCACTGATCCCTGGGGAACACCACTGGCCACAGACCTCCAACTTGACTCTGTGCCGCCGATCACAACCCTCTGAACTCTGCTGCTGAGCCATGTTATTTACGTACACACCTTTCAGTGTGACTGTGGTTCTCCCAGATAATCACAGACATTTACACTTTCCGCTTCCTTTTAATTTCTGAATGTTGACGCGCTTTAGCTTGTTTATTGAACTGTTTACTAAAGCCAACACTTGCTCTACTTTATCAATCTCCTCCACAGTTCTTCAGTTTTACTCCATCACAGCTCATTTCTGGGCTGTGAGCAAACCGCTCCCATCCCTCTTTGTCAAAAACAAATATTCCTGAACACCAGAATCATCCACTTCAGGCCGCAACGGAGCACCTTTAAATGCAAACAGACCCTTTTTCATCAAAATCACCACCAAAATAAGAACACGCACGTGCCATGTGAGCTTTACCACGGTTGTACTCTTGACTAATTGCTTTGAGGATTTTTCTTCAAACCCCTAAATCTCCTTTCCTAAGTCACTACGCTCCAGAACGGCTCCATGTAATGTGGATTCTTTGAGTTGGCTTGCCATCTCTTGGCGTGTTATTTTCATGTTTATCTACACTAAGCTGCATTTTCAAGCCAACGACCGAATCGCCCATGAGATCTACCTTTTCCCACAGCTCGCCGGCACTCATTGGAGCCGCCCTGTAGACACAACCAGAAAAAAAGTTCTATCATGTTTAACAGCCTCATCCAAACCCGTTACCTCTGCGACAAACAAGACAGGTTCCTAAACGAGTTAAACCGTTCCCATCTCAGCGACTTAGTCACCCTTGGATTCTCAGAGCCTAAGAGCATAAATTCCATCCATATATGCTCTTAAACAGTTAAATTGGCATTTTGACAGTCTAAGCTGAATTACAGTCCTAAAAGTGACTGGTGGTGGCTCCTCTGCAGTACAGGCACATCCTTGTGAGAACACTTCTATACATTTACACATGGGAAAAGCCGAAGGAGAAATAGAGACTTGCCCTAAACCACCAAGCAGTGACTGAACTGAGAGGACTGATTTGCCAAACCAAATCTAACCAATAGATTTTGAAAAAACTGTTGCCGTTAAGAAGAACCGCTCGACGCCTGAGAGGTCGGACTACCTAGGCAGGCTGCAACCCCCCTGCTTGTCTTTAATCTCCCGGTCAATCACCCACTCAACACACCATTTCTGTTTCTGAAGAGGTTTTCTTAGTTTCTAGCCCTTATAAATCAGATCCACTGCTGCAGAATTTCTGGTAATATTAGGTGAAACTTCACCGATCTCTCTCTGGAATAAACTATTTAATATCCTTTATTTAAGACATGTGTGTGCAATCAATTCCGTGGTATTTACTTGTATTACACACACAGTATTTATCATCTTGACAATTTTTAGAAGTTTTAGAACGCCATTTCACTTAACAGTCGAGAGAAAAAGAAAAAAGAGAGAAGATTTATTTGATGGTTAACTTTGGAACAAGTTATCTGCATTAACTTCCATTGTTTTGGCATAAAGTAGTTCTGTATATTTTACTAACAACAGTGGAGACATGATAAAGGACATAGGCAAAGAGCCATAAACAGCTCTTGCTGCAACCCACGGTGTTCGTGTAAAAGCATTAGTTTTTTGGACTTCGATTGGAAGACATCCCCGCGTTCAGCCACTTGGATTCCACTAAATATAACCACGTATAAAACCTAGTACCTGAATATAACAATTTTAACCGCGGAAAGGCCATTGTAAATCATGTGCAGTATAAACTTGTCCACATGATTGGAATGATATAGTGGATATTGTAGTCCCTAACCACGAGCTAATGTTCTTTATGACACTTAAATAAATGACCTGAAAATAAACTAATAACAACATGAAATCTTCTAAACCTGGTCGTGTGCATTTCCCAAAAGCGTGCTGGAGAAAGACAATGTCTAGTTAGCACATTTTTTGTGTTTACATTTTCTCCAGAACATTTTTACTCTAGCTATTCTATTTTTCCCTCTTCCAGACTCATGTTAATTCTTCTTTCTTGTCACCGTCCAGACAGAGTCATCTCTCCAGACAGTAACTGCCCAGATCTCTGTCATTTATAACCACCAAGAGCTGGCAGAACTTCTACATCACCACCCAGAAGTCTATAACCTTGAAAAAAATATAAAAAACAACGGCTCCAGTGTTTTATTTGGAGGCAGTGTCTACTCCCACAAAGATCAGCAGAGTTTTCCTTTGATCTTCGTCTAAATTTGACAAGATACAACCTCAGAGAGGCTGGTTATGGACTAGCAGAGATGGGGAAGGAGCAGACAGAGGCTTAAAAAAATAAGATATAAGGAAGAAATTTTTTTACAATGAGGGTGGTGAGACACTGGCACGGGTTGCCCAAAGAGGTGGTAGAAGCCCCATCCCTGGAAATATTCAAGGTCTGGCTTGATGGGGTTCTGAGCAACCTGATCCAGCGGGAGATGTCCCTGCCCATGGCACGGGTTTGGACTAGGTGACCTTTAAGGGTCTCTTCTACCCCAAAACTTTCTATGGTTTAGTGGTCATGGTAGTGTTGAGTAGATGGTTGGACTAGATGATCTTAGAGGTCTTTTCCAACCTTAATGATTCTGTGATCCTACGATTCTAAAAAACCCCAACAAGCTAGAGCACTACCACAGTAGATAGGCAGGACTTAGTTATCAAGAAGGATGAACCTTCTTCCTCAACTGCAGTTACATCACACTCTGGTCACTTACGAAAAATGCCACAGCATTCAATTTTTCATACAGGAGAAGGATTTTATTGTTAGTATTAACTTGCGGTAGTGAAATCTTGTGCACATGAAACTTTCCAGAAAAAAATTATCACCAAAGCATGTAAATATTAACACTTTCAACAGATTCCACAAGGTACTGTCGCTTACATTTAAAAAAGAAAAAGAAATTGTTTTACTTTTATGAATAACTCATCTATAATTAAACACTGAAACTTCAGAACAGTGAGAGACTTAGAGATCTAATTTTAAGAACCAAAACTTGTTTTCAAAAGTTTCAAAACTGTTTTTTCTCTTATTTTTTTCAGATTTTTGAGGATTTCTGATACATTCAACAGTCAATTTTAAAACTCTATGAAGACTTTTAAAAAGAGTAAGCCTTGAAAACTTTCCCTTTTTTGCATACTAGGCATAGATGTTTAGTTAAAAAGATGGGTTAAAAATTAAACTAAGCTCATATGTAATAAAAATTCCATATGCTAAAAGTTAGTTTCAATCTAAATATTTGTCATTTTGAATAATAGATTTTTTTGAACTCCCCAACTGATATATTATATATTTTCTTTTCGTCTATGGCATGAAAACCTGCTCTGAGGAAACTTTCCTTGGAGCAGACACGTGTGTTTTCCCCAGCTCTTTCGAAACATGTTGCCACGTTACACCGTATGTGTTTATTCACAGCACTTTATTTGCCCTAATGAAAAATTACTTATGAGAATCGGTTTCTTTTTTGCGGCACCAAGAGTCACTTTCTGCACTGTTTTATCAAAAAGGAAAAGAAAAAAAAAAGGGCCATGATGTCACTGTCGATGAACAGAAACCACATTAGAAACACTAACCGGGTGCTGGTTTAGGTTAGATCAAATTATACAGGCGAGTTCTGTGTATATACTGGTTTGAATAGCTGTTCTAGACGAGCAAAGAGAGTTTGTAAGAATGGACTTAAAGCTAAAAAATATAAAAAAACTGAATTCATAAAAACTGGCCCTTCTGCAACTATGGTTGTATTTGGAAGCAAAGGTAAAGATCTCTCTGAAAGTGCACTGCATTTTTTTGGTTGTTATTATATTGCCGTTATGAAGTTTAAAAATAATAAAAGGAGATAGTAATAATCAAGATACATTAGAAACCTTCTCCAGGCCTTGCAGCCGGAGCAAAGAGATTTTAGAGCTGCCGCGTTCCCTTCGACACCGGCACGGCACCACTTCCAATTTCACCAACCCGCTGTCTTGAGAATTTCCTTTGTCTTTCTTTAAAAACAATCACAAATGTCTCTTTGCTAACCGTTTTTGTAGCATTTATGTGACCTATAATGGTGCAGAGGTTTGGGAGATTCTAATACCTGGAGTCCATCTGGCTTATAACGGCCGCGAGGGATTTCTGTCATTTGCAGTAAGTAGGAAATTCCACTTTGGCATTTTCTTTCTTTCTGCTTCCTTGAATTTATCCTGTTCCCACGCAGAATTTGTTCCCTCAATTACTACAAATACATGCAAAACTACGCAACCACGCACACATATTCCTGGCCCAAGCACTGTCCAAATACCGAAGCTACATATAGTTTTTAATACATATATTAAAACTAATACCGAAGCAACAAATATCCGTATCAGAAATGGATATTTCTGAGCTTTTGAAAAAGTCAGAATTCTGTCCACTTTGCCCTAAGGAAATAAAAAAAAAACAACAACAACAAAAAAAGGCAATGAAAGCAGCTAATAGCAAATAGCAAACCAGCTAATAGCAAATAGCAACTACATTACTACATACCTAATAGCAAATATAAAAAAACAGCTAATAGCAAATAGCAACTACATTACGACATACTTGGTTTTCATATTTATATATAAATTTATACATTTATATCTTTTTATATTTAACGCTATGGACCATCTGACAGCAGTTAACCTGATGTATTTCTATTTATCTACTTCCCAAAAGACTGCAACAAATGACAAAACTGGGAGGCTAGTCTCAGTTTTGTGATATTTTTCTAGATTTTTTTTTTCTCCTCTGCAACTACTGTCACGTTTTGCTCTACAGCAAAAGAGCGTTGCTGAGCGTGGTCGGGCGTCCCAAACCCGTGCTATAGTTCAGACCTAAAAGCTCAGAAGAAGACTCCTGATATTTAGGGAATTTGATATTAGGGTTTATTGAAGTTGTCACATACGTTCGGGGATCTAATTTCACTTTCTGATCTTCAGCAATGGTTGTAATTCTTCATTCAGGAGAGGGAAGAGATTACTTGTCAGCAGTAATCTCTAACACAGATAATGCCATATAAATATTAGGAGCTTATAAACATGGACAAGGATTAGGAGCAAAGAGACAGAACAGAAAGAAAACTGAACAGAGCCAAGATTAAGCACTGGGAAGGGCATGATAAAAGAAACAAGGTCTGAGGCTGAGCTTGTCTTCCCACACTAGAATATCTGCTTTCCTGGGTAGAATAAGTTAGGTTTACACCAATTTGCCTGCTTGCAAGATGTAAGATATAGGGGTACAGAAATATTATCTGAGATGTGACTATTTCCTGCTGCCGTTCTCTCATTTTTTTCTCTTCTACAACCCAGGAGAAATACCAAATGGACTAGGTATCACTGAGGTTCGAAGGTGTCTGGTCTGACCTGCTCAAAGTCCATCCAGCTGAACCAGTCTGTTGCTCAGAGCTTTGCCCACTCAAGTTTTAACTATCATCGAGGCCAAAGATGAAGATGGCTTCCTATAAGACAAAATATTTCTGGCTTAGCAACAAATTAGCTGAATGCAGGAGCCCTTCCCACTCCAGTAGCATGCCAGATCAGCAGGCAGGATCCAGAGATGCTCCTGGAGAAGAGGCTGCATCCAGATCAATCACTGGCAGTTGGCCTTGGCTCAAGCAGTAACTTGGTCCACTTGGGTAGGGAATGAAGATGAGACAGGCAGGAGAGGAGGGATGTCAACAGTAAAAAGAGACAGGATAATCCCCAGAGTCCTCAAATTGTAACTTCCACCTATTTTTCCGAATCATTTTTGAGCAAAATTTCTCAGTATCTAGTATCCATATTTGATGCTGCCAAAAAAAATCTCATTTTTCTTAGCATTTACACTTTTCTCTCCCCTCTAGTTTCACTGATTCACTCACACCTCTATTAGCTTATCCTCCAAGGTGTCGTATCCCTACCTCAACATAACACTAAGATTACTGCTCAAGACGCGCTGTGAAGTCTACATCCTAGATGACCAGAATTTTAACTAAGATGTTCTTCGATTCTTCGTTTCCCAAAATACACAGAAAGGTACTACCTTCCAAATACAAGCCTGCAGTGAAACTATGCAAAACGGGAGCGAAAGCAGGTGGAAATGACTCCAAACTAAATACACCCCTGAAAGTCTAAGCTTTCCTGGTTTTCAGTCTTCTGTGCTCTTGTTGGATACCGTTTCAGCCTCAAAACATGTCTAATCTAATCCACTACTCATGAGATTATTCCATTTTCTTACACAATCTCTCCTGACAAATAATTTAGCTTAAGTGCTTTAGGTCAGTTAAAAAAAAACCTAAAAAAATCAAATGGTGATTACTCTGCATTTTAGTATCAGAAGTGAGGCTCTGGATCCACTGAAGTCTAAGTTCTCTTTGACTTCAAGTGAGACTGAGTTTGACTCTAAATATATTATTTCTAGATTCACATCTTCAGTTCCCTAAAAACTTTTAACACTAAATGCAACGATCTGAGCAGCTAAGAACACCATTCTCCATAAATGAAAAGGTGGTAATTTCAAAACTCTTCATAAAGATGGTAATGAACTACAATACATATTTTATAATGCAGGTGGAAATAATTTAAGCATTATTTTGCACAAGATACGAAAACATGAATTAATTGATAGTCTGGGAAAAAAAAAAAGTAATTTTCTCTATAATTAAACATTATGACTGTGTAGATCTGCTGCACCGACACTGCAAGGTAACAGATACACTTTTGGAGCCCGGAGAGTCCCCTTGATAACAACTGCCAGAAATTTCGAAAACGTTGACTTAAGTTCTGCTTCTGCAGAAGTTCAAAAGAATGAATTACACTATGGGGAAAAAAGTTAGGCTTCTGAGAATTGCAAGATTTTTAAGGTTCTTTAGGATCCTAAAGGATTGGTCATGTTTATTAGTGCTTACTTAAACCGAAATAAAGCCAAAACAGCTCAGCTCTCAAATGCTTATTTAGAAAATGCAAATTTCACATATAGCTCCAAACAGTACAATATCTCTCTTTTCGCTAAACAGAATTGGATGCTTGAAAACTCATATCACACCTTAAATCATCCTTTCCTTTCCTTTCCTTTCCTTTCCTTTCCTTTCCTTTCCTTTCCTTTCCTTTCCTTTCCTTTCCTTTCCTTTCCTTTCCTTTCCTTTCCTTTCCTTTCCTTTCCTTTCCTTTCCTTTCCTTTCCTTTCCTTTCCTTTCCTTTCCTTTCCTTTCCTTTCCTTTCCTTTCCTTTCCTTTCCTTTCCTTTCCTTTCCTTTCCTTTCCTTTCCTTTTTTTCCTTTTCCTTTCCTTTCCCTTTCCTTTCCCTTTTTTCCTTTTCCTTTCCTTTCCATTAAAACTAATACCAGGATCCTGTAACATATAATTTACCATTTTGCAGAAATACTTCTAATCAGGATATATATAGGATGGACCCCTTTAACCAGGCTGTTTTGTAACATACGCAATGTAGAAGGGAGTGCTATCATAACACTTCAATAGTTAAGTGACTTTATGAGAAAAATACTTCCAAATGTTTCCTAAAACCTTCCAAACCGCACCAAAGAACATTATCGTAATATTATGTTTCCCTATGGCCTCCAATATTTAAGCTTGCTATTCTCGAAATGATACTTGGATGAAAAATGTACGTTTATGTAACGTATATACTGTTCCTAGAAGAAACTCTGCCTTTAAACCTACTCTGTATAGACGTCAGATACTTTACATTTTCAATAGCCTTTCTGTATTAATTGAACAACTAGTACAGCTGCACGTGAATCGTGTGCGACTTAAAACCAAGCGTGATCTTATTCATAGCAAACACTGAAAACAATAACTGTCCTAACCGATTACATATCAAGTTACCCTTAATAGATATCCATATTTCTTGCACAGTATACATAATCCATATAAAGCGTACACCGTATATCAATACCATATTCCAGCGAATCTACCATCAAAGAGTTCGTTTATAGTAGGTTTTCATTTGACTCGGGGTTGTAATGTTCTGTGCAAGCATAAGCTAACCATTTCAGGGACTTTGCCAGCAAGCTGCTTTTTGGCAGATTATTGGCAGTACATATTGGCAACAAACTAGTGCAGCTAAGCCCTTCTTATAACTTACAGGTAAATAATGATTTTCATAAATTTATGTAAAACGTTCCACTTGCTCACATCTGGTTTCGATAATTCACTCGACGTTGCAAACGCAAGCTTGTGTGCGCTTCTCAGGAAAATACAGATTTCACCTTAATTATTTAGCACTTTCTCAGGTACCCCAAGAAATAAATAAGTGATGAAGCTGACTTTCACTTGAAGGTTTAACCAAAGACAACTTGATCTGAACAAAAAATAATAATTTTAGGCACACAAGAATCTCAAAAATGCTTTGTCACCAATACAACATGCACAGGATGTTTTAGAGCTATTTCAGCCCCAGGACTTTGAAAATAAGATGGTCCAGTCAACTTCCTCCAGCCCTGAAGACCATGGGGAAATGCAGAGACTTTGATCTCCATCTGAAAACATCTTACTCTACTAGACTTATTTGCATTTCATTTTTTCACTACACCTGAAGGTTAAGCATTTCTATCTCAGCTAAGCAGTGTGGTTTAAATGAAACTTGAGTTTTAATTCCAATTTTCGTAGTAGATCAGCACCTTATTGTCCAAACACCACAAGTCTCTATCCAGCTCTAGAGCTAGAGCGGCACTAGCACAAGTTTTTTGTCACAAAGCTCTAAAAAAATTACTACCAGCAGAAGTGTCATTATGGGGGGCGGGGGGAACAACCAAACCAAAACCAAACACTCAAAACTCTTGGACCTCCTCTTTCTAGTATAAACCAGGATGTTAAGATCACTGGCCATCTGCCTTTCAGTGTCCAGGCACCAGAAGACTCCTCAGGAAATTTGCACCCAACTTTTGCACCAGAAAAATGGGAAAACAGTATCAATACAAACAGTGCTGTTACTCTGTAGATGTGGAGTTGCCAGCTTGGTGACACATCTGCAGGCCAGACCTAAGGACGGTGCCTACTGTGTAAGAAGATTCAGGTTTGTGAACAGCTTGGGCTACCACCTGCTCTGCATCGGGGCACAGTCATAGAATCACAAAACAATTCAGGTTGGAAAAGACCCTTGGGATCACTGAGTCCGACCATTAACCCTACACTACAAGTTCACCCCTAAACCATATCACCCAACACCACATCTAAGCGACACTTGAACACATCCAGGGATGGCAACTCAATCACCTCCCTAGGCAGTCTATTCCAGTGTCTGACCACTCTTCTGTGAAGAATTTCTTCCTAATGTCCAATGTGCCCTGTTTCACCTTGCAGCCATTCCCCCTGGTTCTGTCCCTAATTACCTGTGAGAAGAGACCAGCACCAACCTCTCTGCAATGTCCTTTCAAGTAATTGTAGAGCATGATGAGATCTCCCCTCAGCTTGAACATTACTGTAGTAAAGATATTAAAAATAAATAAACAAAATTAGAAAACTTAGAGACACAAAGAGCTTGACTCTTGAGGTCAACGCCTTGCTTCTCCAATTTTTTCACAGAGAGAGTAGCCAAATGTTGCAATAGGCTGCCCAGGGAGGGGGTTGAGTCCCCATCCCTGAAGGCGTTTCAAGGTCATCTGGATGTAGTGTTGGGGGAGATGGTTTAGGGGTGAGCTGTGCAGAGTAGGGTTCATGTTTGCACTCGATGATCCCAGGGGTCCTTTCCAACCTGAATGATTCTATGATTCAACTCTGGACATTGTTGCTACAGATACACTCCACATGACCATGAAGAGTAGTACCTTTCGGTACTTTGAGGTTTCTACCAAAACAGGTCAAAAAGGTGAAAGAAAGGTCAGCGTATGGGAATTTAAAGACAAATGACAAAATTAAAGCCCTGATGACATCAAAAAGTTTCTTCAGCTCCTCCCTCCCTCCACCGCACTGGTTCCCCAACCAGCCACGCTCTATCTGGTGACAACTACCACCAGCTGTCCCCACGCCCCTCACGTCCTTCGCATGTTCAGCTTGTTGAACACGTAACCATAATTAAAGAAGACCTGTACTTCAAAAGGTTTTACACAGCCAATGTCCAATGTCTATTCTGCTTGTGGATACACCTCAAAGTTCTATTAAATAATTGCTTTAAATGGGGCCTGTAATGAATAGAGAACAATCATTAATATTTTATTTGTGCCCAATTCTGCCTAGAGTTTGCTAGCTGGTTTTGAACATTTATTCATTTATAGAGACAGCAGTCTAGGGTTTTGTAAAGCCTAGCAACATGGTTAAAACACAGTCAATTCTTGTTGAGATCTATTGGATATGCCGGTAAAACTCACTGTTGCTACAGTGGACTTGCTTTTAATTTGATCTGTTTCAAGGATTCTGTATCCTTCCAGCACATTACAAACCTAAGGGCATATATTTGTATTGTTTAAAGGCAGGAAATTCTGTGAGCTGAAATGAGAACATATCCCTTTTGCCTTTGTGGACTTTTGTTACTTTCTCTTCCTTTTGGGGTTTTGGAAACAAAAGCAGTGAAAGCTGAAAGTTTGAACAAAAGCAAATTACTTTCAAGGAAAAAAAAAGAAAAAACAGTATAAGCATACTTTTGTAACTTTATTCATACACTTTGTATATATGTAAATTGGACTTATCCTGGCATCAGAAAACACTATTTGCAGCAGGACCTTAGACTGTAACAAGATCACACTGTTTTTGTCATAAAAGTCTGTGGACTTTGCTATTTTACTTTATTATTATTCCTTTACTACATTGTATTAACTTGTACCCCACTGACTTCATGACAGGGCCGATTTGTTTCACGCCAACCACAGAACTAGCGCAATCACTTTTTTTTTTTTTGTAAGAACAACTACAGATCTTTGTAGGATTTTCACTTTAACTCTGTCCAAAGAGTGCAGCATCATCATGCTCTACAATTACTTGAAAGGACATTGTAGAGAGGTTGGTGCTGGTCTCTTCTCACAGGTAATTAGGGACAGAACCTCGGGGAATGGTTGCAAGTTTCAACAGGGCAAGTTTAGGCTGGACGTTAGGAAGAAATTCTTCATGGAAAGAGGGGTCAGACACTGGAACAGACTGCCTAGGGAGGTGGTTGAGTTGCCATCCCGGGATGTGTTTAAGTGTCGCTTAGATGTGGTGTTGGGTGATATGGTTTAGGGGTGAACTTGTAGGGTTAATGGTTGGACTTGATGATCCCAAGGGTCTTTTCCAACTTTAATTGTTCTATGATTCTATCTGTCCTTTAATTGATGCAAAACGTGGGTCTGAATTCTGGGACACAAAAACGAGAACTGGTGAGAGATGAAGAGGGACGTGTATTCTGCTAAAATTAAGAGTCGGGCAGATACTGCCTTTTGCAGAACTACAGCAACAAACTTTCTTGCAGCAGTTCTGTACTAATTAGCAGAAGGACTGGAGGCAGAGAGGCTGCATTAGCACAGAGACCTGATCTCAGCAGGATGCATTAATCCTGCTCCAAGTACTGCACAAACACATCCGCGCGGCTTTTGGTGCTCAGACTACCTTGGCATCTTTATTGCACGCAATGAATCACACCGTACTGCTCTGTAAGAATAGGGTTCCAGGTTGCGGCCATGGTTATGGCTCTCTGGAATACTCTCGCCCAGAGATCTAGCTAAGTCTGCAGCAGGACTTGCTGGAGGATAGCTCATGTGTGGCAACCTCAACCTCAGCCATTTCAGCCAGAGCCCAAACCCTCACCCAGCACTCACCCTGCGGCGTTCCTCGCATGTGGCGTACAACAAGCTGGCTGCTCCTACCTAATCAGCTGAATCGCTAAATATAAGTTATAGCGGGACGCGGAGCTTCAGAGAGACACTCGACACCCAAGACACCGCTTGGCCACTGGATCCCTCCCAGCTAGTGTTTCTTCACACTCGCTAATCCTCCTTCCTGGACAGCAGCGGTTCCGGCACGGGTGAACTGCAGGACTTGGGTTGATTTGTTTCCATCTGGCACAGCGCTTCGCGCCTGGCTCCTCCGCTCTTGGGAGGCTATGACAACTGAATCAGGGATCACAATGAGACACCATCAATCATCATAAAAAAGGCAGCTCAGCTGTTTCCACGCAGCCAAAGCCTTTGGTGGAGAAGAATCTTAATACGAGATTCGAAAGAGCATGAAGCAGCAGCTTTACTTTAAGTGTTTGCAGTAATGACTTCCAAAGAAACGCTCCTGACCATCAACCCCAGGGAATAAAGAGCTGAAAGGTATCCATCTGTGGATTATCTGTCTTGTAGATCTCTACATAAAAGCAAAAGGGATCCACAACTACCAGCTGTAATACTTCTACAGTCTTTCCTGCAGAGGTGGGCAAGGAAGATCTCACCCAGACATCACCTTCCTGATGGAAAAAGCAGGGATCCAAAACCTAGCACCTGTGACAACCACAACGATCCCAGCTACTCTCAGGGTCACGTAACCATCCATTCTCTCTTATTCAGAGTACGTTAATTTAACTGTTTTGCCCAGGTGGTCTATGAACAACTTACATATTTTTAAAATACAAATGTTTACACCGTTTATTCACCATACATTTGCACAACTGACCATTAGCTTACAAGTCCTGCTTAGCTTATTCACGGTTCCTCTGAAAATGGAGTTAAAGACTCCCAGGAAAAAAAAAAAATACAACTGAGTTCACGAACTACGCAAAAAATTGGCTGTGACACCATTTATTAAAAGTTATGATAAACTAGAAGGCCCAACTAAAAGGAGCAGATGCACTGTTTGCTAAGCTGGAGCTGCAGACAGAATTTTTTGTGCCAAGATCAAAAGAACAAGGTGTTCATATAAAAGGCATTTTATTTTGATCCTATTATTCTATATGAGCTCAAGAAGAGATCAAAAGAAAAAGTACCCAGGTTTCACTATTAACACTTAACATAGCTCCAGTCAGAAAATCCTTTCCAGATTGCTGGTGCAATTTAAAGCCCGGCACATTTTTGTTGTTCTGTTGGGTAATATACCTGAAGGCACGGTTTTGATCCCTTGACCACCTTTTCCAATGTGGAAAATACAAATATATATATATAAAAAAATTCACTAATTTTCATTTTTATGATCGCAACCCCCAGACACCCTAGCTTTAGGGACTATGGTGGCGTTGTATCCGCTACCCCAGTGAGATAAGTTGCCCCGAAGCAGCGACAATATTTTACTGACTGGGTACAACAGCTGGGAAATTCAACAACGTCGGAGTCAGGTACTGAAGTGTGGGTCAAGCCCGGTTCCAGCTTCAGCTCATCATGTAAACAAACCTAATGGACCTTTAAAATATGAAAAGGTTCCTCCTGATAGCTGGCAAGAGGAAAAGTGCTTTAATATGTTGTACTGCTTGTTATGACATTATCCCAGAGTACTACTATTAATTAACAGTTCTATTGCCTCGCTCAGAACCCAGTGACGCCACAGAAAGAAAAAATAATAATGCAGTGTATTTCTTACAAAGCCAAAGTATGCCAACAAATTTTAATATTCATGCTTTCCTTGAATGTAAGCCTCTCACTGATGATTCAGTAACTGAGGGCAAAAATTTTGGAGTTTCACTTCCAGTGAATTTCTTTGACGTACTGCAAAAAGCTGCTAATAAATAGCGTACCAGACCACTTTTGGTAAAATTAGCAATCTAGCATACTTAAAAAAGAAAAAAAAAAAAAGAAAAAAAGGAGTACATATGTCCTTCTTGCCTGTCTTGCCTTCCGCTCCCCATTTGCTATTAAAACATTTATGTTACAAAGTCATCCCAAAGTTGACTGCAAATGCCAAAACGTGGGCACCGATCCCATGCGAGCTGGCTCAGCGATGGCCCATCACCCTGAACACATTCCTTTTCCCCAAGTCAGTTCCAGCAGGGATTTTTGGGGGCGTTGTTTTGGGGTGGAGGGTGTTTTCTGTATTTATCTCTAACAACATTAGGTTGTACATAGGTGAGGAGACGGCAAGCGGCGACTCTGGGAACTTCCACAGTCAACCCTGAATAGATGCAGGCGAGCTGCAGCCTAGAGTGAACATTACGATTATGGGTTAAACGAGACAAAATGTCTCGTGCACAGTCAGAACATGTTCATATTACACACAGCAGCCAGCTGGCTATAAATCCAAGACGTAAGCTGGAATGCTTTAGAGTTTAAATGGATGAATACAGATATAAATGGAAGAATGGTGGTTTGTCGCCATATGAATGGCTTTTAACAGAAAAGAATGAATTGTTTTTATGAGATTTCCGAAAGAGTAACTTTGTTGAGATGAAAAAAAAGAATATATATGATGGTTGGGACATTTACATGCTCTATTTTGTTTTGAGACATAGAAGTCTGATTCAGTGTGTCTGAACAACTATAACATGGCTTTACATACAGGTGTTTCCACTGAAGAGGGACACAAGTTCTTTAATAATACCTCTGCAGCTGATCACCCATCAACAGGATGACTCAATTTATTTCATACAATCACAGAACCATTTAGGTAACAAAAGACCTTTATGATCATCAAGTCCAACCATTAACCCAGCACTGCTAGGTCCACCACTAAACCACTGAGCATCACATCTACAAGTCTTCTAAAAAACCTCCAGGGATGGATGACTCTACCACCTCCTTGAGCAGCTTGTTCCAGTGCTTGATGACCCTTTCAGTGAAGAAATTTTTCCTAATATTCAACTTAAAACTCCACTGGCACGGTGAGAAGCCACGAACCATTTCTCTTGCCATATTTCCAGCTCTGAGTAACGTACACTTTAGTCTTCTCTACTCTCTCTATCAGAGTCACCGAACCTAGGGGCAACCATCCTACCTGGGCACAAAGACCACTCTCAGGCTGCTAAACCAACACCTTCCCGGCAGGCACCAAGGACGAGAGAAGCATTTTTGAGACTTTCTTCTCTTTTTATCAAATAATGATGACTAAAAGAACCTTCTGGAATGTAGACCCAAGAAACGTCCTAAACAGTTTTTATAAACAGATGAACCTGAAGGACTTTCTTGAAGTCTAATTATCCCACTTGGACATTTTGGGATCTTACCAAGATAAACACCTGCTCTTTCTCCACTCCACCTAAAGGCACACATAACTCCCTCCTGAAGCCAAAAAACAGAGCTTAGGTTCTTACCAACTCCAGTATGAGCTAAACTTCGCATTCATAAACTATGTTTATATGCATTAGTAAGTTATATATATTACATGTAAGTATATACATAATATATATATAAATATTTAATTTTTACAAAACTTTGTTGATGTTTAAAAGTGGCTGGAAGCTCATGGTTTTGATGTACTCATTGTTGACAGAATCAGGTGGAAACTGTAGGAAGACTGATAACGCATTTGCTCCCCAAAACCTTTCTGCTGAGTCTCTGAACTGACTATGAACGGGAACCAAGAGGGAATAGAACAAAGATTTGCTGTTCTTTACAGTCACGCAACGAAAGTGTAGGTTAAGTACAGGAAGTATTTGCAGATTTCAGATATTTCGTGGACCTTTGTTGCTTTTCCTTGCATTCAGATCTAATCTCAGCCCCAGTACAGAGCTGGACTTTCATGTTCTGCATGTCCTTCACTAACAGAAAACCCAACCCACTGTGACACTTAAGCTAAAGCAAACTCTTATCTTCAGCTTTTTGTAGGGTTTTTTCATGCTGAGGCATTAAGGAAAAAATGTTTCGCCAAGAAGAGAAGGCTTAAAATTACACTGCTGAACAAATCAATAAAAATATTACGTATACTCATAGTAGAACATGCCTACAGACTGGAAAGATTTTTAGAAGTTTGGATAGACAACCTGATGGTCCACATCACGTATGCCACAATCAGGTGATCTTTAAGCCTCATGTCTATAAAAAACACTGAGAGTTTCTTCTTCTAAAAATACACATGTACCTCCAACCGACTCAAGTTACCGTTAATAACAACTAGAATATTTTCAGAAGGTCCTTCATATAGAATAGTAGTATTCTTACTACAATTTTCAACAAGCAATAAATTATGTTTGGTTCTTCAACTTCAATCAAGCATCAATTTTGGATTATTTGTCTGAAGTCAGAATTCTTAAAATAAATCATTTTTCGGAAAAAAATAAAAATACAAATACCAAAAAAAACCATCCTCTCCACAATGTGAGTATAATCAGCTCTTCTAATATAACCAGCTCTGATTTGGAAGTAAGGTACATGGTCATACATATACGGAGGGCTTACACAGTCACTTCAAGAGGTGTTCTACCAGCACCCACATGAACAAGCACAAACACCTCAACAATGTTTTAATTTCATTATTCTGCTGTATCACCTCTGGTGCAGAGCACTTTCCCATCACAGTGGCTGAAAGGAGGTTTGGGCACGTTACAAGTTAAGGGCTCATAGCAGAACAGACAACTCAAACATCTAATTTGTCCATCAGCAGTATTTGGTATTGAAAATAATTCTAAGTAAGAACAGGAAAATATCTGGCAGTCACATATGCAGAAGGGTTATGTGCCAAAACAGAGTCAGGGAAATTTCCAGCTCTCACAAGAGCTTTCAGCTCCTTCTTGATGGATCATCTGTACCTTTGGGTGCTTTCTGGAAGCATGTTCTTCCATTTCCTTTATTGCTCTTTGTGAAGAAAACAGGAGGTGAAACTCTCACCAGAAAGTAAGAAAAACATTAACCTATAAGTAACTCGGATTTTGATAAAGAGTGAGATCATTGGACATCTTAGCTTCTGCATGTGAATTAGAGGAGAATAATGGGACTGAGCATAAAGTCATGGACTATGTTCATCAATCTATGCCTTTTATATATATATATTGTTAACAGCAAACCAGTTTTCAGAGTCTCTTAAGAGGCAATCACCTTTAAATTAATCAAAGTGCTGTTTTGTTGTTGTTTTTTTTAAATGAGGGATGTGCCAGTTTCGTTTTTTTGTTGTTCTTTTTTTTTTTTTTTTTTTAATGGGTGACGTGCTCCTTTGGGCCTTCAGAAAACTGCTGGGGGCAGACACCACTGCAGCCAAAGGCTTTGGGACTCGAGTCTCAGAGCCCGTCTCTCCTGCAGGAGGACGGTGCTGGCAAGGTGTGCCAGCAGCCACGGCTCTGCTCACCAGTCACCAGCCAGCGACACGCGTGGCTCCCTAGCTGATGTCCCTGAAGAAACAGATGTGCACCACTGGCAAATAGACCTAGCTAAAGGGCAAGAAGCCTCAGGGACAATGGGTGCTCTTGTGGCTCGAGATGAGGGCAGGTGACAACTAACAGGACCCATGGATGAACAAGAGACTTGGTATTAATGCGATCTACCTCAGTAGAACCGGGTGGTTGATGTTGTTGAGCAGGGTCATACGAGACTTTCAAAACCCACCTGGACGTGTTCCTGTGTGACCTCCTCTGGGTGATCCTGCTCTGGCAGGGGGTTTGGACTAGATGATCTTTTGAGGTCCCTTCCAACCCTGAACATTCTGTGATTCCATGAGCTGATAGAATCATAGAACAATTCAGGTTGGAAAAGACCCTTGGGATCACTGAGTCCAACCACTGACCCTACACTACAAGTTCACTCCTAAACCATATCACCCAACACCACATCTAAGCGACACTTAAACACATCCCGGGATGGCGACTCAACCTCCTCCCTAGGCAGTCTATTCCAGGGTCTGACCACTCTTTCTGTGAAGAGTTTCTTCCTAATGTACAGCCTAAACTTGCCCTGTTGCAACTTGCAACCATTCCCCCTGGTTCTGTCCCTAATTACCTGTGAGAAGAGACCAGCACCAACCTCTCTACAATGTCCTTTCAAGTAATTGTAGAGCATGATGAGATCCCCCCTCAGCCTCCTCTTTGTCAAACTGAACAGTCCCAGCTCCCTCAATCACTCCTCATAAGGTCTGTTGTCCAAGCCCTTCACCAGCTTTGTTGCCCTCCTCTGCACTCGCTCCAGCACCTCGGTATCTCTCTTATACTGAGGTGACCAAAACTGAACACAATACTCAAGGTGCGGCCTCACCAGTGTTGAGTACAGAGGGACAATCACCTCCCTTCTTCTGCTGGTCACAAAATTCATCCAGCCAGTGTTTCACCCAGCAGAGTACGCACCCATCCAAGCCGTGGGCTTAGCCATAAGGATGTCATGAGGGACGGTGTCAAAAGCCTTACTGAAGTCCAGGTGAACTACATCAACAGCCTTTCACCACCATGCCCTTAGTTTTCAATCATTCCTCCTTTCCCTGATTGTTATTTCTACCAAAGCTACCTCCACGAGATACAAAGAGCAAATTCTTCATGAACAACTGTGTTATTTTTTTCCCCTGTATGCCTCTCCTTAAAATATTCCTTAACTTACTTGTTCAGTGCTTAGTATCGACTCCTTAAAAAATACGTATCTCATAACGGTAACACAGTGATAAATATCAAAGGTGAAAATTGGCAATTATTTTTGCACTCAGAGCGCAAACATCTTCAAAGAGCATACAGAGAAAAGGTCTGTATTTGTCTACAGATGTATTTCCTTAACACTTTTTGATCAATTTATTTCAGCAAGAATGACCAACTTAAATTTTTCAGTGTCTTCAAGGACCTTATTTCATGAATTTGTATAAAAGGCAGAAAAGTGTATATAAATGTTTAGAAAGCGGTCAGGAATGCGTGCAAGAATTTATGTGGAAATAGTGCAATTACATTCAAAATACCAAACACTCAAATTACTTCTGACATTTGGTCTGAGTCGCTTTTGAATTTGCACCTATGAACAATAAAAAAAAAAATACACTGTTTCTGAAGGAGACTGATGATTTCCTTTGCAATATTTTACCACGGAGCAGTTATTCTCACTTTCTACCAGATCTGACAGCCATTCAAATGCTCTGCTTTTGCTGCACACTAAACTAGAAATATGATCACTACCTGGAAACTCCTCTCAAAAATATTTCCTCCTGTCAATTCTCAGTAACTGCCTTCAATAACAAGCGTGACTATTGAACTTTTAAAGTATCAATGTTCAGTCACTTTCCAGAGTTTACATATTGCAGCTGTGGGGAATAAAGACGCTGAAAGACTGCGATCTCTCCCCATAGCGAAGATGCTTATCGTAACCTTTTGTGATATTTAATTGGCACGGCTTTCTCTTTCATTTCCAAATGGATGATTCACAGACTCGGTCTTCCAGGAACCAACCACTTTAGCTATTCTCTGCACTTCCTTCAACTCTTCCTCAACCGCAGCCAGCCCTCTGGCTTGACCCCACCTTTAATAAATGTGCGACTGGAGAGTCTCAGCTAAAACGCACATTAAAGCCTTCTGAGAAGAGAATGACTAACCCTAAAACCTGGAGTTACGGCTGCCAGCTTTCCAGACCATCCAGCAGACACCATGGCTTGTTGGCAGGCTGGAGTGAAGAAGAGTTACTGCTGAAGAACGGGAAACTCATCAGATTTCTTCACTTTCTTACTCAACAATAACACAATGACACTTTATTCTGAGTCACACACAGGATATTAATCACTGATTAATGCAAATCTAGAGGGGTATAGTCCACACTGGGTGCTATTCATTATAAATGAATGTTACTTTTAAGCTACACCTTGCAAGAAGCTAGATCAGCAACCCGACAGTTCACTAAAAAAATGAGAAACAACTCATCGTCTCGCTGCTCCACTGACTTCTCTTCCTTGTCTTCTGCAACACTCTCCAATCATCTCCCAGCTTTGACATATGGACACAAGTCATCTCGTTGGTGCTGAGGCCAGGTTGACTGCTTGCATTCATTTAAGCCATCTGCATACATCTAATTACCTTCTTGAAAATCACCTCACTGCATTGCTGGATGCACATCCCTACAAGCAGCCTTGAATATAGACGATGTTAAGCTAAACTCTTCCTCGGGTATGATCCTATGAAAGAAAGCATGCACCTTACGAAGCATTTAATACTGTAAGAACTTGTTACTTGTATTAAACAAATCCCAGGTACACATTTGAATTCCGTGAGCCTACGAAGCTCTGAAAAACTGACCAGTACATCCATGAGTCTAAGCAATGAGTCTACTCTGAACATCCAACCAGATGAGCAGCAGTCCTTTGTTTTTTTACACAGGCATCAGATGGTCACAGGCAATGAACATTAAAAAAAAAAAGGTATGGTGGGAGAAAAAAAACCACACAGTTTTTATATTTGAAGTGGAAAAAGGAGGGCAAAGAAAATGCCCACCTCCAGCAGAAATTAGGAAAGAGTTTCATATCATCTCAGATGCTGACTGAGGGTCCCATCAGGACACAGAGGGAAGCAAGAGATGACTAAGATGGCTATTTCAAAAGGTCTGCAGCTCTCCTATGCTAAATTTATACTCAGATGCTTAGAGGGAAAAGTGCAAAAAACAGCTTCCTGAGCTAACATCATAAGGGGAAAAAAAAGGCAATGAACAAATAGAAACCTACCGTCTGGGAGGCAACATGAACATAGAATTTTATGAATCACCCACATGAATGAAAAAGACTGAAATTTCACCCAATATTAAAAGGGTAGGATCCTCAAAACAGAGAGAAAACCACCATGGAATATTTTCTTGAAATTACTGTATCTCATTCTTTCAGCAGCACCTGCCCTCAAAACTACAGTAGGACTCTATGAGCTTAAAAGGTCTTCTCCAACTTAAACGATGCTATGATTTACCCACCCAACCTGTGACATTGGAGCCCTTCAAGAATGCACAATGGTCAGGGTTTAGTAGATCACATAAGGTTCAAAAGAGGCCCTTTATCAAGCAATTATCTGACTGAGATTTACCCTCTCAAATGATACCTGAGTCATGTGTGTCACTCGTTGCTTCCAGAAGAGACCACTACATTACAAACCATCTTGGTATAAAAAAAACCAAGCCACAATAACTACTAAAAACCTGCAATACAACCAGTCTGCAGCCAACTGGCCCTCCCAGCAGCATTAAATACCACAGTCAGACCACTTCCGTACTCCTGCTCCCTCCGGCAACAACTCGCTTTCCATCATCCACAACTCCCCGTCTCTCAGACTCAGTTGACCGGTCTTGGCTAACAGAAGCCACCATTCCCAACAATCTCAATCTTTTCCTTTAGAAAGAACAGAATTGATAAAAGCAAAAGCTCACACTTTTTAAAATATGTGTGCATGTACCAACCATGTATGTGTATGTATATATAAATACATATCTGGGAGATTTTCTGAGCAGGAAACCATGGAATAATTTCTAGTAGCTACAAGAAACTTCCAAACTTAACGTGCAAAACTTGCCTAAGTGTTTTTTAAGAAATATTTTTAATAATTTATCTTTTTTTGAAAAAAAAAAAAAAAGCCACCTAGCTACCTCACTGATTTGAGCAGATTTTCACAGAGATATGGTAAAACACCGTGATCGTAGCTACATTAAATCAGTTGCAGAGGAAAACATTCCCCACCTCTTTCCTGCAGTTATTCAGAAAATAACAGGGCAGTGATTCCTAAGATTCTTAACTCCATTCTGTCAAAAACTGCACAAGTAATTCCTGGAGGTCGTTTCAGAACCACCATTAAGGACCTGTTGCCTAATGGCGAAGGGAGATGCAGGAATCCTCCTGGTCCCAACCCTCCTACTCACCAGCTACTGCTGTTTGCAGCAGGTGGTAAAATAAATCAGTGGTACCTGATCTACTTCCGCGGCCTCCTGATTTTACTGTAGCATAACCAGTGGCAACAATCAAAAATACTTTTAACAGAGCAAAGCATTAAAAAAAAAATCAGGTCTTTACTAAAAGATTTCGTTCCTAGGAATAGTGTTTACAAAGGAAGGGTAGTAGAAAATGCTATTTTTAAAATTCTGGGAATGCAGTCCTTAACACAAAATAGTTCCAGAATGGTTTGCTATTTGCTATCCGTTACAATTCAGAACTCGAAAATTTAGTACGTTTACTCCAAGTTTTATAGTATACTAAACGGTTTCATTACTTTTTACAGGAAATCATACAGAATTATTTGTAGACTCAGTAAGCCAATGGTCTTGCATTGCTGAAGTTCCCTAGTTATCCCGAAATAATAAAAATCCATCAAGACAGCGGCAAGAAAAGCGAGTGGACAGTTCTCGACAGCATCACAATAATAAACCAGCAAAACCGTGATACTTCACGGGAACGTTCAAAGTCTAAATTGAATGGCAGCGCGATTGCAGCGGTTTCCAGTTATGTTAATTAGTCTGAGTTCATGGTTCATTGACGCTGCAATTATGCTGCACAGAAATGCTGCAAGCATGCTATCTCAACCTCCTGCAGCCTGCCGAGCACGCTGCCCTTCCTCTTCTTCTGGCAAAAAAAAAAAAAAGAGATGCCACGTAGGAGTCACGTTTGTACTCGCACCACACGGTTTAAAGGCGTTTCGATGCTTTCTTCTTTTTCAAATCTAATAGGAAAAACAGCTGCCCGAGTTCACTGACCACTCCTTAAAGCACATTTTACTTTGCCAATCTGCATGCTAAGCACACAAATTCTAAGCCTTATTAGCCCCCATTTCAACCGTGGGGTAAGTAGAGGAAGTGAACAGTTTGGCGCAAAGGTACGTACCTCTTCAGTGGAATGAGAATCTAAACATCTCCCACCTTCTTTTGATCATAGAATAGTTTTGGCTGCAAGAGACCTTCAAGATCGAGTCCAACCTTTTCCCACCACTAAACCATGTCCTTCAACGTGACATCCACTCATCTCTTAAACACCTCCAGGGACGGCAATGCAACCTCCTCCCTGGGCAGCCTGTTCCAATGGCTGACAACCCTCTCAGTAAAGAAATTCTTCCTGATATCCAACCTGAACCTCCCCTGGTGCAACTTAAGGCCATTTCCCCTCACCCTATTACCACTAAGGAGAACACACCAATCTCTGCCTCTCTACAACCTCCTTTCAAGTAGTTGTAGAGAGCGAATGACACCTCCTGATTGACCACTGTGGACAGGACCACTCGAAATGCAAAACTTTCTGCTGTGAAAGATGTTTGAAGTGAGGTTTGTTTCCAGTGCTTCCCTTCACCCAGGGCTCCAGCCTAAATAGCAGCAGAAAGGAGGTTCTGCCAGGTTGTCAGGAACTCGATTTCTCAGATTTTCAGAAGATGACAATTATGTCCAGCTAAATCAAACAGTGATTTTGTGATATGAGAAAGCGACCAAACCATCAACCATAAATTAATATCTGATGACCAAACTTTTGTTTTAACTGAAAGAATTTTCTATCTACAGGCTTGTGGTGGAAAAACTTTGTGATTATTCTATTTGTATTTACTTTAGTAATTAACTATTATTAAGTGTTCATGTTATTCCTGATAATTAAAATACATTAAATACAACTACAGACATCCACATATGATGAACATAGTAGTTAAACTCATATCTTTATATCAACTCTGAAATTAAGATTTTTTTTTCAATAAACTATAATTTTGCTAGTTTCATTCAAAACTGAATGCAATACTTAATTCAGCACCATCGGCATGTTGCCATCCTTTTTCTCCAAGAATTTTTTGGGAAGTGAAAAAAGACTTTGTTGCCTTTTCCTCGGCAATAACAGGTGAAGAAAATCTTCACGATATCAAAGGAACGAATGGATAAACCAGGCAGGATACTTCAACTTCTATTCACCAGTCCCTTTTATTTACACGCAACAAGGGTTTCAGTGAGGCATTCTGAAAAATAAAGGCAGGCAAAAAGGCATTATACTCTCAAATAACTGAGAAAGACACACAATGAGTTGAATATGTTGGACTGCAACGAGAAGGAAATACTTTAATATGGTGGCAGTTCTTTCTCCAAATGGGTAAGGTGTACTTGCCCTTCAAGAAGTTTTCAAAGTTTTCCAGTTTTTACTGGATTGAGGAGGCAGGGACAGGGAAAGATGTTTTTTCTAGCAAGTGGCCAGTTTGTTGTGGTGGGTTTTTTTTTTAAGAATGGCTCTACTTTTAAAACCAGTCTATTCAGAAAACTCATTTTCCATCGCTTTTATTCTCAAAGAGACATTTTGTGGATGCAGGTATCTCCATAGAAGCTTGGTCAATGCATACCTCGGAAGAATTAAGTAGCCTCACAGCCTAATTTCAGGTTCACAATTGACTTAAGTGCTTAGAAGTTCAAGTCTCATTAAAAACTAATGGTGCTTAAG
>NW_009694857.1:152378-156401 GCF_000703405.1 Apaloderma vittatum
ATCTAAAAGCAACACCTCCAAACAACTCTAATCTGCAAATGGTCAAAGTTTCCTTTTAAAAGGTAAAGGTGCAGGGAAAATTAAAAATCAGCTATGGGATTTACTTTTTCCTTTTCCATAATGTGTAGCATGCTTGTATCACGCTTCTTCACATCAGAAATCCAGTCTTGCCTGTCCCAGGAGACTGCACGGTGACCGGAGAACTGGAGTGAACTGTTCGCATCATCAGAAGGAAAAAGAATGTGAAAACTGAGCAACTGAGTGAAAAACTGCTCTTTGGGTGAGGTTTCCAGTGGTTTTAGTTTACTAATCAACGCTGATCTTGTCTAGCAACTAAATAAGAACAAGTCATATGAAAGATTTTCCTCTTTGCTTCACTAACCCTCTATAGTGAAATGTAAGAGATGAAAATAGTACACAGTGGTCTCTTCTCCATGTTTGTTTGGGTGGAACCAGCCTAAACATTTTACAATTTTCAAGATTAAAAAAAAGCAGAGAAAATATTAACATGAAACAAGTTATCGCAAAACCAAAACCTTTTTTCGTTTTTCCAAGCTCCTTTTATGCATCCTAGGGTGACAGAAATCACAGCCCTTGTCAAAAAGAACACCTTTCTTTTTTCTTTTGCTGCCTGTTTCTTAAGTCCTCTGTCATTTCCGAGATACAATCCTCCTGCAAGTTTTGACTGAGTGCCTTAAAAGAAGACCTTCTTTCACCTATTATTTAATACTATTTTAAATTACTAGGTTTCTTAAGTTTCTGACCTCCTGTATTTCATGATGTATTTAAAACACTTTGAGTCTTATGAACCATTTAATTAAATAGATAATAACTGCACATTTGTCCTACTTGTCGTTCACCAAAGCTAAGTTTCAACATCACTTCTGAAACTGCCCTGTACATTTGTCATTCACCAATTTTTCTCTCATATTAGCGAGAGAGGAAAAATCATCCTTGATCATTTCTATGATACTGATGACGTCAATACATGGCATTGCAAAAACTGAGAAATAATTCTGAAGTTTTTAAGTCTATGGAATTTGGTCATGTCTACCTGGCTGGAAGAAGAAATCAGATCTTCATATCACATTAATTGTTATCACTGACTTCCAGGGAAATTCAGCCCTTTCAGTCAGCTGAAGATCTGCTCCAAAAACCATGAGGCATGATGGTTGCGATTAAAAAAAAATAAAAATATTTAGAAATGTTGATCTCCATGTCTTCTGCGCTGGATGACATTAGAAGGAACAGATTACAGTCATAAGAAAGTCCTCTGAACTGTATGAAAAAATGATAAAAATCTCTGTATTCGCAGAATCATGGAATTGTTGAGGCTGGAAAAGACCTCTGAGATCATCAAGTCCAACCTCAATATTACAAGTTCAGCTCAGTATTACACCGTTATTTTGCTTCCAAGATTTATGGCTACTTACTACCCAACTAAGGTAAATCACAAAGCAGCCATCTACTCAGTCACTTGGCTTCTTCAGTAAAACAGAGTCTACCAGAATCAGATGCTTTTTCAGAATTAAAGAATCCATGTCATATTTAAACATTTTCATATACTTAATGCACTCACTGCAGTTGTGCTGGAAAGGGCCTTTAGGTCTCCACTATAATTGTCACATTTTCTGGGTCTATTTTAATTTTTTTTTTAAAAAAAAACCACATTAATCCTTGCTGGACACAGCAGTGCCCATAACATGAACCTTGACTTGAAGACTAAATCCATCTGTGACTTGAAACAAGAGTACTGATCATTAATGAATGGAAATGGTGATCAGAGTCTCTTCTAAGTAACAGGTAGGCAGGATGGGATATCCTGCTGGCTTTAAATGAGAAAATGGGATTTTCCCTCGCTTTGGGAACACCCCTGGTTAGAAGCTCTGCCATTTGAGCTAACAGCAGGTGTAACCCATGGTAGGACCAGAACACAAACCGGCCAAAGACAACTGCCTTTCTGAGGGTGACCCGGAGCAGGAACACTGAAATTTCTGTGTGGGGCTCCCTGGTTTTGTTTGCAATAAACCTTTGGTCTTGGATTCCCATGGAAGGCACGAAACACCACATGCGCTGATGCCTTGTGAATTGGTAATAGGGGAATAATGGAGGGATTCCTTTCTTTTCGCATACTTTTTTGATAAACCTGCCTAAATCAGAGCTCAAATCTTTTGAATGATCTCAAAAGTCTCCAGGTTTGAGGTAGTTTGGGACCTTCTCCCACAATGACGTGACCCTAACAAAGGGGAAAAAGGACACAAACTATAGGAGTGCCTCAGAAACACAATGTTTGGCTTAGCTCCAGAAATAGATCCTGTTTGAAATGTTAAAATCTCCATTACTAGTAAATAAAACAACTGTGCACAATGGGTTCCTACAAGCTCACGTGCACGTGCGTGTGCATGCACAACCGCACGCATGAGCACACGTGTGAAGGACTTTTGTTCAGCTTTTCATGGCAAATCGGCCGATGACAAATACTTTTAATCTATTTGGAAACGTGGTTTCATAGCTCGGTCCTTTGGGACTCGAGAACTTTGCTCGCCATGTCTGTGGGGCATTGCACAATACTCTCTGAAAAAGTTCATGCTAGAGTAACTCTGAGGATCCTACCGATGATAAAAGTTCCTGAGGATCTTAATGTTTGTGGGGCTTCATGAAGACCAGTGCCTCCCAGTCACACATGAGAGGTCCCATCACCCTCTGTGGGGCCAGGAGAAGAAAGCAGCAGCAGAGTATCTCAAATATCTCGAAGGTGTCTTCTCATGATGACTTTTAAATAGCCCTCTTGGGTTCCATCATAAGGCAAGCTCTTATTTCCTACAACCCAACTCTATTGTTGTTGTCACCCGGTGTATTTTTGGCCACATTACAACAAATGGTACCCGATAACTCAAGAGGATCCATCCCCATCAACATCCACAACTCCAGAGAATTTAATCTCACTCAACTCCTCATCCATCCCCTCACATCACCCCTTCCTGCGGCTGCTTCTCTCCATTCTCAGCCAGAAGAACTCTAAGATTTGCAGCACAGAATTACACAGCTTAATCGCATTAAAACACATCCTCCCCACTGAAAAGCTCTGGTAAGGGATGTAACTTAGGCGTAAAGGTCGTCTTCTTGCACGCCAACAAGCTATAATAGCTTTGTTGTGAATAGTCTCCATAGAAAAGTGACAACTTCATTTTGTTGGTAAACGCTGCTACTCTAAAGACCATGCGATTTAACCATTAGGCAACACTGGTTGGAAGAGTAAATGAACATTACCTTCCAACCAGTGCAGTACTCTCTCCCAAGATGAACTTTTCCATAAATTGAATAGATTCACACACTGTTCTATACAGTAAAAGAGTCTCTAAAGATTTCTGAAAAGTGACATTGTTCATCTTGTTTCTACTGTCACGTGCCATAGAAATATTTTGACAAATACGAGAATATTTTACAAAGATTAATAAAAACAATGAACTACTAAACAGTTGTATTTATGAGAACATCAACACGTTACTCTCATTCTTTTGATCTAGAAAAAGTCAAAGATTGGTCAAGACTGAGAAAATGATCTTCACTTTGACAGAAAAGCAGATATAGATAAATATTTGAAATTTCTGGGGTTTTCTTTTTCTTTTCCTGTATTAGAAAATAAAACTTCAGAGAGGCAAAATTTTTACATAGCGCGTCTCAGAATAAAAAAATCGATGGCTATCAGAAGACAGGCAAAGAAGACTGATAAAAGAGCACAGAAAATGAGTGAGCACCTGAATAGCACCGCACTGATTTAATATGCACACAGCCAGAACGCTAAGAGAGCATGTAGATATGACCTCCAACATAATCATAGAATCACAGAACAATTCAGGTTGGAAAAGACCCTTGGGATCATCAAGTCCAACTATTAACCCTACCTACAAGTTCACCCCTAAACTGTATCACCCAACACCACATCTAAGTGACACTTAAACACATCCAGGGATGGCGACTCAACCACCTCCCTAGGCAGTCTGTTCCAGTGTCTGACCACTC
>NW_009694857.1:156432-196649 GCF_000703405.1 Apaloderma vittatum
GTGAAGAAAATAATTCATTAATAGGTTAAAAATTCATAATATTCAAAATTCATTAATAGGTTAAATTTCCTTGTTAAATTTGTTTATGTGTTTCATCTCTTCACAATCAACTGAACAACATTAGAGTCTAAAATCAGAAGCGCGTGTTTCTAGTCTAGGATGATTTTTGAAGAGCATCTTTAAACTTAACACGAACTTGGACGCAATTTAAAAGAAGTCGGGGGATGAGATGACAATAGACGAGGTTGTTCTGGGAAGCCTCGACGCACAGGAACAGAACTTGGAGAGGATACAACCCCACCTTCACACTTCAGTGCACGACACGAAAGAAACATCAGAAGGAACACTGTGACAGCAGCCACTTCACACCAGATTCCGGGTGTACACAATACACAGAGAAGTTCACTACGACCAAACATTTTTTTCATGCCCTCCACAGCAATTTTAACATTATTCTGAGCATTGGGCCGTTCACGGTAAGGATGCTGATTATGGTTTTCGGCCAGCTGGAAGCTCCTGAAGAGGGTTTAAAGCCCATTTGCCAGCAATATAACGTAACACTACCAACGTGTGTACGCTTCTTTTATTCACTCTGCGCCTTTACAAAAGTTGATGTTCAAAGGTAAAATATTAAAACAAATGGAGGGTGCTCCGCTGGAGGCCAGATTTCTGCACCTAGGCTTGTCTCCGGATCCTCAGAAAATCAAGTTTAATTGTTGGTGTATAGTCATAGCATTGATACTACCACTGCAATTACAGATACCTAAAGACTGCCGGTCAGACATGGGAACGGACTGCCTAGGGAGGTGGTTGAGTCGCCATCCCTGGATGTGTTCAAGTGTCGTTTAGATGTGGTGTTGGGTGATATGGTTTAGGGGTGAACTTGTAGTGTAGGGTTAATGGTTGGACTCGATGATCCCACGGCTCTTTTCCAACCTGAATTGTTCTACAATTGTTCTATGATTCTATGACTGCTGGTTTAAGAAAGAAAATCATTTGCAGGCAGAACTTCAGGCACGAAGCAAATCTAACTTGAAGCAGTATGCTGATTAACATTTCCAGCTCCACCAAATAACTGTATTAAGATGGGCATGCAGATACCCCAGCACCTCCTTACACTGAGTAACCATTTCAAAATAATTCCAAATATTCCTTTTCAGCAGCTTTGCTTACCCTTTTGTTTCCCACTGCAACTGTGTCAGCTCCTGAGTGTCCCAAAACAGGGCCAGGACCGGACTCCCCTCCATGCACTCACTGGTACAGCGAAAACTCTCTGATTCTGACCTCCTGCACTGGTGTTTACACCTGTATTAACTTCATACCTTTAGAAATAAGGGAAGTGCAGCTCTCCACCTCCCCAACAGCCAGACAGACACGTTAAAAAAAATTTCACAGTTATATTTATGGGTGCATGCTAATCCCCAATCGCAAAATATCCCTCACCACTGATTTCGTCAGACGACAGCAGCGCTTTGGCTGTTTGCGATGAATCTGATTCACCTGCAGTAATTCAGGCCATTCAGAAGAATGGGATTTAAAACTAACATTCAAACAACGTTGAGGAAAGCAACTAAAAGGTGCCCACAAGAGACAAGTCTAGATGCCTGCTAAATATATTTACCTAAGCCAACAGGCACGTTTTATTTGGCAATTCCACATTTTAAAGCTATTGCCTCAATTAGGCCGAAAAGGAGGATACTGCTTATGACTGCAAGTCCCTGCCTCGCATTCATTTATTGTTCAGTTCACAGTCTCTGAATACAACACAATCCTCCAACGAAGTCAGCTTTCATAATTCAGCAGTACAAAGTCTGCAAACACATGTAACCTAGATCCATATTTCACAGTGACAGCATATGATAGCAGAATGTGAAGTATTAATGCTAGTGTCACTACAGTCCTACACTCTACTGCACTTTAAGAGAAAGCAGCTGCTGAGATGAAATGTGTGCCAACTGTCTGAAGACAGAAACATAAGAAACATTCCTTCTGTTACAAAGGGAGAGACACACACAAACAGACTTTCTTTTAGACTCAACAAGCTCAAAGTTTCTTACTTTCGCCTTCTACGTTTCTAGCTTGAACCGGCGCGGAAGCCCCCGGCTCCCGCCTGGAGGAGCTCTGCGAGCGGAGCAGGGTTGGGGAAGGCGAGGTACCAGCATGCGAAACTGCTGGGATGAGGACGTCAAAGCGGTGGCATTCTCCAAAATCAGTTACATGTACAGAAAAACCCAGCTCCACCAAGTACCTCCTGAGATACGATGATGGCAGGAGAAGCTTTAGGACCTCCCAGGACTACTCCTGCAGCTTTTCCATGGCCAAAGCGGTGAAATTCTCTCCTGCCGGTAAACATCTTCATCCCGACGGCCTCGTGGAGCGTGTGGTGGGTGCTTGCTACTGAGTTTTCTTAATTAACACTAAGGGACTCGCTATTGAAAATTGGAAATTGGATTAATAACCTGTGCTTCTTCCATCTATTCTCTATATAAAGATCAGCGGGGACCCTGTTGCTCTTGAATTGAGCCCAGTCCTGGAGCAACCACATCAACACCACGCGCCGTGCGCTGTATCACCATCTTTTTAAGCCCAGCGCTTCGGCCACAAGCGCGACATAATCTGAAAGGTTTGGCCATAATTCACTTAAAAACCAGTACAACCTCATCGACCTCCTTATCAAACAATTTATTGTGCGTTTACAGACCGGACAATGAAATAGAGGAGGTAAAGTATTAACAGTGACACTATTTGGCAAGCTCATAGCGCAGTTCATTCAAAAGGCAATTTTAAAATTGAATGAAGAGGTTTGACTAGGCAATAAAAACAGCCACAATGCCAGTGAACAGTACTTAGGAGGAAAGCCTCTAATTATCCTATTTATAAATCAACAGCAATTTTACTGATGACTTCTTCTCAAACTTGATTAAAATAACTTCCGAAAAAATTAAAAAATAATCAGATCATATTTATTTTATTAAATTACAATTTAAAAGTATTATCGATTCTCTTCATAAATGAAAATGATAAAAACTTGAGGACGGGAACGAGACAACATTTTTTAGGAGAAACATTTGTACAACACTCTGCAACATAATTATAGTGCTGCCCTTGGGGAAGGGGATTTTATTTTATAATGAGAATGTTTACACTGTTATGGGGTTCAATCTATCTGGGAGGGAAGGTTAAACTTCTTTCCATTAAAGACAGCCTTATAATGAAAAGCTCTGAAAGGAGAATGGAGTCTAATATAGTAGATGTAATGGCCTATTAAATGATTCACACACACAAAATGAATCAAATTCATTGTATCTTACTGCTCTTTTATGACAAAACTGTTGAAAAAATAAAACTATTGTCAAGATAATTGCATATTACATATACTATATTACTGTAACTACTATTCGTATTGGGTGACCCAGAGTCTACATTTTAGGCACATTAATAGGACATTACATTTTAAATACTTTATAGTATTGGAATGTTGCGCAAAAATCCCACTTTGACTCTGAAGGCAAAAATCAATTTAGACTTAAAGTCATGCCGCAATTCGGCATCATTCTTTTTCAATTAAGTTTTTGCATACATTCTTTATGATGTCATTTCTCCATTCCTGCAACAGATGTTTGTTTATACCCCAATTTACGAAAATGCTGCCGTACTAGTTTCTATATAGAACGTAACCTCTACAACTAGCTTGTGGCTTCTAAAACCCAGAGTAAGAAATGCTTTCTTAAACCTGTCCCCTTGATCTACCACTAAAAATCACCATCTCTGATCAGTATATGGCAAGGGACATTGTTCTTAAAAAAAAGTTTGAGGTATTTAAATAAAAAAAGGAATTAAATAAAAGTCACGGTACATCTCTAAAAATATAACTCTATATGAGCAGATCAAAAAATAGAAAACATCTGGGCTTTGCAAATCATTTCCTTTGTCAAGACTTGATTTGACATGAGATCTATAGTGCAATAATTTGGCCCTGCTAATAACAGCTCCCCAATAATAATTACTGTTCGTTAAGGAGCTAGTCTTGCAAACACTCACGCAGACTGAGAAAGTCTACATGACTGGAGTTCATCATCTACAGAACTGTCCATACATACTCAAGCACAGTTATACTGAGCTGCAGAAACCTTGTATTATTATTTTTTTGGGGGGTGCTGATGTTTCTCAATACTGACTGCATTATTTTCACGTGTTGGAAAGTCACAGGGTGTCCCAGGTGCTATCACAGTGCAAGGGAAAGCACTAGTAATATGGGAACATTTGGGGTATTTTTATCAAATACATAAAATCCACAACCAGCAGCTGCCAACGTGTTCGCCTTTACGGACTAACGGTCAAAACCTCGGACACCACAAACATTCAAACTTCAGATTTCAAAAGGCGTTAAGGTAAGTTTATCAAAGCTTTTGCAGGTATATCAAGAACTTCAAAGTACCTAGAAATCTTCAACGACTTCAGCTGAGTTGTATAAAAAAAACCACCACCATAATTTCTACAGTCTCTTGATAGTTTTTAGACTTCTCAATGGAGTACAACCCTGCAGAATTCCTATATTTTAAGAAATAAAACCAGGGGCTAAAGGACTTTAATTAGGCATTTGAAGGCTCTCCATCTTTTTCGAAGCTTCAAGACCCCGTTTTAGTATTAAACCCAGGTCATTTTGTTATTAATTTACGATACAGGAGGGAATTTTAATGCAAGTATCAAAGCATGAGCGGTGCATGAGGAGCCGCAAACGCTGTTGCTTCTATCCAGCGTCTTGGGAGAACCTGCTCCATTGGGGTGAAAAGCCCAACATTTCTCATCTGCAGCTGGCTACAGAAAGTAGCATATTTTGAATACATTCAACTCCTAGGCTACTTATGCTTGATGGTTCTTTCTAATGCAATTTAGAACCCATCTAAAATTTGACACTCTATTTCACGGCATAAGACTATTTCTCAAAGCTTTTAACACTGGAAATGGAGGCAAGATGAATTAATTCAAGCCTATTTTAATTGCAGGAAGTGTGGGGGTTCACTTTTACATTCCTCTTAGTAGAATTCAAAGCAACAGAAGAAATTCAAATTTGATAATCTGAAGTGAGATTAGTTTCTCCTGCAGCCTGCACTCTCCTTCAGAAGGCAAGCCCCAGTTCCTTAAAACCAGTCAACTGCTACTTAACGTGATTGCAAGGAAAGAAATTAATCATTCACATCTCATTGAGGCGGCCAGTACAAGAAGGTGAGAAATTGGAAAGCAGTTCCTTTTTTTTTCCAGTAAGAAGAAAAAGCAGTGGAATAAACAGCAATTGATTTACCTCGATAATAAAATAAGATACATTGCTGAGGATAAAGTTCTACTCATGCACGAGACTCTTTTCTATTAAGACAAATAAAGTAACCACACACAAGTACAGGATACATAAGGAGATGGCGAAATTACCAATGTAGAAGGTAGCAAACGTAACCAAAAAAGATAAGGGTTATTGAGGCCAAAATGAGGTTGTTTTCCGAAGGTGCAGCAGTAGAGACTAGAACAGGAAGTCTGAAAGACAGCTCAATATTGGCAATAGAGAAATTAGTCCATTAAATAAATGGACTCCTAATTTACCCATGAAGGAGCCAGTTTCTAGCGGCGACCAAAAGTAGATAAGGCAAGATTTTCTTGAAAGGATGCTCTGAACAGCTTCGCCTTGCAAGACTGCAGGCCCTGCTCAACATTAACTACACGGAGTAAAATAACGCCAATAACACACATTATCCAGCAGATGCTTTTCAATCCAGTCCTTTAGGACTGCATGTCTGTGGAATGAACATTCATTCAACAGCCACTAACAGCGAGGGTTCATCAAATCAGCCGTTTCTTTTCTTCTTCCCCTGGTATCTGCTGCCAGAACCTGTGTTCCCTCTTTATTAAGACTGGATTACCCACACTTCAGGCATCACTATTACTGCACGGGAATAATACTGGCACAGCACACTCTTTTAATGGTTGCCCATAGCTATGTACCATATAGCAGGATGAGCTCCTCCTTAGTCGTTGTGTTAGTATCTGTACCGACTCAGCAACTGCTCCACGGATAGTTTGGCTTTCTAGATGAAGAGGAGTATGGTTCCAATTCCCCCATGAAAAGGTTCAAAGAGAGAAAAGTAAATAACAGAGCTCGGACCTCTCAAGACTATTTAATAAAGTGCTCAAGTCAAATTTCATATATCCAAGCAAAGCTCCATTTTTCTCAAAAAAAAAAAAATCAACAACCAACAAAACCCCATTTGTCTGCTTTATAGTAGGTCTTTCAAAAGGGAGCCATAACTGATGGATTACAACATGTTTCCACCTTTTCAATCTGAATTTCATAAGAATAAAATAAACCACAAACGAAAGTGCTTGTACCAGGCACGTTGAACCTTTCTTCTTCTATTAGCATATCAGTCTGCAATCATAACTAGATCAATAACAAAGATATCTGCTTAAAAGAGCACCATGCTTTCTTTTGTCAGAAATTCATTACTTTTTATTAGGGTCATTGCTTGAAAACTTCAAAACACCATATGGACCTAATTGTGGTTTATTTTGGCAAAAAGGAAGACACTGTAGAACAATTGAGGCATTACATTCTGCAATTCCATTACTTTCATCCCTCTCCGTTTTATTACTGTGTCATTAAAGGCAACTTGAGTGAGCGAAGAATTATAGTGTCATGTGTACGGGCTAGTAGATTAATAACAAAACACACTCAAGTTTAAAGGTATCTAACAGCTGTTTTCATTATTTTGTGTAAATACGCTTGAAGCATATCTATCTGATTAGTGGATAGAGTGCTCTTCTCTGTCACATGCCATGGGCACTGCTATGTGCAAGTAATCAAAGTGCTCAGAAAATGAGTTTACATTGCTCACTGCTGAAATACACAAATGTCAGAAAGTGACTGTGCATCAAAGCTCCAGCAAATCATCTGCCGCAAACAAACAAGGCTCCGACGCACGCTGCGGCTCGAAACGTTCCCTCCGCAGCGTGGTGGCTGCACAGGACTTATTGCTTCAGCCCAAACGACGGGACGCTCGCAGAATAATAAGGCACCGACAAGTTCAGTGCCAAGTGCCTCCCAAAAGAGCTCGGCTGCTTTCAGAACCAAAGATGGCCAGTTTTGATGTCATCAATACTGGGTGACTTTCTGCGTATCATACGAGGTTGCACTAGAAATAAAAATTTTTAAAAATATTAATTTTTACCTGCTTCTACCTTCCTTATTGTTATTTCTTATTATTCTTAATTTTCCTCTTTGGTTACCAGAAATCCTGACATATAATCCCTCCTTTCATCATCGACAAAAGGAACACAATTTACGCACCCAAAAAGGGTCAAATCCTCCTTCTTCCATACACATTCATAGAATTCAAGAGCAGTAATTTAAAATCAGAGGGCAGATACCGTAAGTGAACTCCAAAACCAAAAGTCCTGTGATGAAGCTTGAGGAAGGACAGAGAAAATTGCAGTCACTGAAAAGATTTACTGGACAAAAAGTTCTTTCTGTGATTCATTTGCTTCTAGCACAGACCAGGGTAATTTTAGTATTAAACTACCCTACATTGGGATGAATATGAAAGAGTCACACAGATTCATCAAAATAAGAAAGTTAAAATAAACTCATTCTGACTCCAATGAGCTCAACAGAAGAATTGCATCCAAATGCTTGAGCGAGCAAAAGTCAACCGAGGCAAAATCGAGAAGGATGCTTACAAAGCCAAACTCAAATCTTTTGCCTGAAGATGCTTCACCTCATACTTTCCCCAAGCACTGTGGTTGTCAGCCTTTGGCACCATTTCAGTTTGGCTCATGAGGGATGCTCAGGCTACCACAAAACAGCAAAATCCAAGACCGAGGCCCCAAGAACTCTTGTGTCAAAGGAAGAGGAGAGGAGGGACCAAATGCACCGGCCAGGTCAGACCGTGGCTTTCTTCATAAGCACGATGGCCAGATGACTCCACTATATAGACAGAAGCAAGAACAGTCTCCTCCTTTTTTTTTTTTTTTTTTTTTGCTTCCCACTACGGTCATTACAAGTCTGGGTAATCAAAATTCCTCCTGATCCCAAACAGGGTGCACGGTTGAACATACGAGCCAGATGTACCTCGCAGGACTCTGCTCATCTACGAAACACCTGATTCAGGAAACACAGGATAAACACCGTGTGCAGACTAGTCTTTCGTTGTGTCTTTTAAAGACTTCAGAAATACATGGTCTCCTTCACAGACCAATTTAGGTGTTAATATGTGACCCTCTCAAAGCCCATCTCTGTTCCCTCTCCTTTTGGGGACATCAGCATAGCATGCATCCGCAACTGCCTGGCACTACTGCTCTATTGTTTAACCACCCACTCATATGTAATTCTACGTATTTATCAAATTCCTCTTAGGTTGTAATAGTGTTTCAACAGTAATTTCAAAACTAAATGCCTCTCAGAAAAAAAAACAACAAAACCAAACACACACAAACAAAATCCCAAACAAGCAACCTCCCTACACACCCTTCTTTTCATTTCTCATCTGAGACATTTAATAATGACCAATTTATACCTAGTGGATCTTGTAAGGATTATCCTGGAACTTAAATATTCCTCCTCTTTCATGGCATTCATCCTCTGACTGTATTTATAAAGATTAACATATACCCCCTTCTCAACCTTTATTTTGCTAGGACAAGTGAACCACACTCTTTTAATCTGCTCTCATAATACAGATTCTCCTAAGCATCCTCGTGGCAACTCTCTATACCTGTTTCACAGTTTAAATTAATCTTTCTAGAACATGGGTGACCAGAACACCACACAGTTTTCCAGTACTTTACATGGACACGTTAATCTGTGTATTTTAAAAACATCTTTTCTACTGCGTATGAGAATCACAGAAGCTTTTTTTTTTTTTCTGGTGCAGCAACATTGCTGCTTGGTGCATCTCCAGCAGCAAGTTTGCTAATGTCTACGAGTTCCTTACATTCTTTATTTACCTGTATAGATATATAGACTGGTCCATTATTTAGCACGTAAAAGTGACCAAGGAAAGGGAGATCTGCTTGCTTCTTCATGGAACATCTATGAGATGTTCATCTCCATCAGCTGGAGATGAAAAATACTCACAGGGTTCAAAGAAGAACACGGCTGTGGATAGTTTGGGGTTTGAGGAGCAAAGTCACAGAAACGAAGCCATGCAGCCCCGTCGTAGAGCATCTGTGATGAGTACTGTGGCAGAGGGAACATACCTAAAATCTAATCCGTCACAGAGAAATCAGAGTATCTTCAGCTGGTTCAGAATCAGCACTAAGACATTTGTGGTTCCTAGACAGCAGCAAAATGAAAAGAGCTGACAAGGGAAGACAAGTGGAAGGATGAGGATTCCAGCATGATGTTGACACATTACATACCATTAGTCCCATGAAAATAAAGAATGCAGTCTGCTGATGAATCTCCAAGATTGGAAGCGGGATATGTTATACATAAGGCAGGCTAAAAATGGACAGATTTTAGTTTTCTGCAAGGTTCACCTGAGCACTACGCTTAGGAGTCCTCTTAGAGGACACTGGTAGTTTTATGAGGAATCCACTCTAAAATTAATCTAAGTTGGCTGATTCAACTTAATATTTAATTCATTCTTCCTGGTAATTGTTAGTGCCTATAACACGCTTGAAAAACAGCCTGAACATAATAATAACTCGATATACAATATCGGAAACCCCTTTGCTGCAAATACAGATTTCTCCACACAAAAAGTGCCCCCTTGCTAATAAAGGCAATACAACCCAGAGGTGATCTCGCATACATCCTCGTGGAAAAGAAGCTGGGAGAGCGTTGCCAGACTTGGATCTCCCATAGCTTTTCAACCAACATCCCCACTCCTTGGTGCTCGGAAGACCAAAAGTCAGATGAACACTCCTCAGACACGCGTCCTTTCAAAAGTAAAGCTGAGCAGCCTCCTACCTTGAAAGCACTTCTGGTTCACTTATGCTGGGATTTTCATATTTTTAAACGTATGCCATTTGAATTATTTAAAGGGAAGAAGAGGACGATTACTTCATCCGGGAGTCACAACTGAGCAGGGGGAATGTCCAAAATATAAAATATTAAATATTTGCAAATGCATAAGCAAAAAAGAAGGAGAAAATCTAAACAGATTAAAACACTCCTTGCACAACAAAGAAATTATCTGTGATTTGGCAAAACTAAAAATCATTTAACTTCATCCCATTTGGTTACGTATAAATAAAACATTTGTATTAAGTTGCTCTTTCACTTTACAAAAAGGTCAGGACCGGAGGGCTATATTTCAAGTTTCCTCTTGAAACTTAAAACTGTGATTTTCTGTATTCCATCGTGTAATTTTGTTCTTTTATTCTTTAGTCTCTGAAATTCCTATACAACATCTTAGTATCTTGCTCCACTGACAGTTCCATCTGACAGTGCCTCTGACTGGAACTTGAACGGGCTGTCTGCAATCCAATATACGATGTCGCTTGAAGCAGATCCAACCCACTTAGAAGTTTTAGTTCCACATTTTGTAAAAATTTGCAAGGCTATCTATTCCACCGCTCTGTAAAAGGCCCTGCGCTTCGGGGGGTTTGGTTGTTTTGGGGCTTTTTTTCCCCCCAGAAAACTAATAGTGCATTCAAGATGAAGCGTGGCATTTTCTAAAGGTATTGCCATTCACTCATGATCCAGAACAGAGATTCCTTCATTCTCCTAAAAATTACTTCTGGAAACATTTTGCATTCTTATTAAAGGATCTCTAAAAACTCTTGATATCACATCACCTACTTTCTTTTCCATTATATTACAACACTGAATGCCCAGAGCAGTTAAGCAATAAGGTTCTGTCACTGCCTCATGTAGCAACTAGGAAATAATATGCCCAACATGACTGCGTCCCTTTCTGTTAGAATTCTGTAAGCATGAAATCACTTTAAAGAAAAACAAGTAAAAAAAAAATCCACCTCTGCTTCTATGTAACATTCATGAATTTCATAATAAAAAAATATGGAACTGTTCAAACGTCGAAGGGCAGTATTTTGAAATGCAAAATTCAGCCTTGTCAATAGAAACTACCTTCCACACCAGGGACGTATTTTAAGTCAGTGCCATTCTCCGGACTGGAGCCAAAGTAGACACAGTCACAGCACTCAAGACCCAGTTGGTAGGATCCCATTAATCAACAGCCTTTACCGGCTTTGAATACAACAACCAAAAAAAATAAATAAAAAAATAGCTTTACTTTAAGCCTGCCACAACAATTTTAACCAATCAAATTTAAAGTGCACTGGTTCTTATTAAAGCAATTTGATGCAAACTCCGAAAGTGTCTAACGTATGGATCGTCCTGTACGGAGATGATATTTAACCCGATTCCAGCCTTGAGAAAAACCATTGTGAAAGCAAAAGAACGGAGGTAGGAAGAGAGAAGAAAGCCAAAAGCGGGGCTTCCATTTATTATGCTTTAAGAAGGGTAACATAAAATTCACATCAATGAGACGAAAACTTTCGCTATTGTGGAAATCCGAGTAAAAATATATTATTGCTTTAATTCTGAGCAAGTGCGGCTGATTTACTGCATTAGGGCCAGACTCCTCCCAGAAGAATGACAAGCGCCATCTCCATCGATTGCTGATGAAGGTGTCACTTTCATCTCCTCTCCCATGACATCCCTTGACTTCAAATGCCCACACTTATTACAGCAAGGTAGCCTATTCTCTTCCCAAGTTGCAGAGCCATTATTATGCATGGAAGCGCATAATAATCCAGTCCAGTCGTGACTCTACCACTGACTTCCCACATGAATATGCAGGAATCAATTAAACCTCTGAATGCATCGATTTCCTTCACCAGTACTAATGATAATAATAATAATCGCTGCCCATTGTATAGGGCACCGCATGTAATACTTCTAATGCCTGCTAATGAAATGTGCCATTAATTATTAGAATGTGGTTTGGTTCTGAAAGCCAAGTACCAGCGTGTCTCAACTTCTAATAAAGTGACGCAACTTGAACGTTTCTAAAAAACTGACTGGGGGAAGCGCTCACAAGCACTATGGCAAATCCTACTTAAAAATCAAAAGGCACTTAAATCAGTACGAGCACTTCTCCTTCTTGTCAGCTCTGCCGTCGAGAAATTTGCAGCTAAGGGGTTAATCAGATTAGATGGGAGTGGTTACAGGCTCGGTGCCACAGGTTTTGCCCTTTGTGGCTTCTCACATCCCAGACTTGGAAAATATGAGCTGTGATACTGAGAAAGGTAAGAAGCCAGCACAGCCCCATAGTGATAAATGAGTTTGCATCATCTGTCATTAGAACTTCCTGCCAACAGGGTCATTCCCTATTAAATTACCACTTGTCAATGTTTAAAATACTGATTGATAAATGACTGTGCCAAAACTGATAACACGACAGCTTTTATTTTCTAATATTCTTGGTTACCACATTCTGCTACTTCAAGATACAGATACAGCAGGGTTTTTTTTTATCCCAAGTACTTCAGTGAAAGACAATTTAATCTAATACAAAACTAACAGGTACTGTATAGTGATTGGTCCTGCTATACATTACATACTATTTTTCTTGCCAAAATAAACCTACCGGCGATTTAGCGATACGGGTAGATCCAAGTTTCACATTTCATCAAATGCTAGTAATCTGTTTTATCAATATAAACTGCATTTTAATGAAAAAATTCTTTTCTTCAGTACACTTCACTTTTTATGCCCCAGAGTATAATAAGTCGTTCATGCTGTAGAACAAGAATGTTTTACAAGACCTTAACTCTCCAGAGAAATTTCTCTGTAAATACAAAATGCAAGTTTTATGGGAATGTGTTGTATGCAACATGAGCAGTACCCAACATAATAAAAAACTAGGCTGCATGGAGATTTCTGCTTAAGTATCCTTGTGAGCTATTGTGGGACTAAATGGTTATGATGATAGCATTTAGTGGAATACCTATACGACAGATAAAAGCCAGTCAGTAAAACTATTTTTGTCCCTGAATAGATAAAAAGAAATTGCCTTCTCAAAAGTTTTGCAAATCCAATGTATCCCAGCAGACCCTCCTTTAAAGAGGGCACTCTCAGTTTACTGCTGGAGAGTTCTGGGGATTAATATTTTGGGGACAAAGCTGACACGTTCTGCCTGGAAGGCCAGGTTGGGGCAACAGCTACTCCTCCGTGATGCAGAGTGAGAATGGCAACTCCCGTGTCATCCCCAACAGCACCCGACATGCGTTTGGAGGAAGAACTACGTCAGGACGCATCGCTGTCCGAGGCATGCTTCACCCAACCAGCCAGCCTTTGCTGTAGGTGCAGCTACCTGCAGCTGGCACTTATCCCCGAGATGCAGAAGGTAACAGACCTGCTGCCAAAGGCTCTGGAAGAGACTCCCATTCCTGCCTCTGACAGACGCTGTGTCCCAGATCTCGAGAGCATCCCTCGCGGCGTGCTGCCGCCGCCCCGCAGAGCCTGCTCGTGGCAGGTGAGGAGGAAAGACTTTCAGGGGAGTCATTTCCATCCCCCAGCTCTTCAGCAGCAAGCCTCAAGGTGGAAGCAGTCTTATCGGCATTTTCTAATTATGCTAACTACCCATAAAGCGCGGTGGCAGGGAGGCTGTGCCTACCAGAGAGCACGCAGATGCCCGAGCCACCACCAAAGGCAGTAGCTGGCCTCAGCACCAGAATCACCATCATTAGCATAGGACTTCACCTAAGCTAATAGATGCTACTTCACCAGAAGGCTAATTAGCCAAAAACTGCTCTTCTAAGGTATACTGCTTCTCATAAGCAAGACAGTTGACTAGAGCTCACTCGGGTACCGCTGCTGAGCATCCCACCGTGCCGCACAGACATATCGCCAGTCTCATCCACAACTTTGAGCTCCCTGCTTGTTGCCAGCAGTATTTTTCCAGCACAGCAAAGCTATTGTACAGTGTTAGCATTACAGAGGAAGGGGGAGCCTCTTCGTTACCTAAACTGCAGTTCAGTCCTGCGAGCTTGGTCCAAGTGATGTCTCTCTTTATTTCTCCAAAACAGGCTCCCTTGCACGTGTCGGTCATGCTTCTGCACAGGAGATGCTGTCACCGTCTTTTAAAGTTCTGCTTTAGTCAGGAACTCCCCTGACTGGCCCTAAAGTACTCTCCAGATTGGAAAATTCTGCCTCTTTTACACTATAACTAAAAAAATATAAAATCAAGTGGTTGGAAATGTCCTGTTAACTGTACCAAATTATAGCAGCAAATGAAAAATTATAAGATTCTACTTCAAAGTCTGTAACGCAGCTAGTACAAGACACTTGCTAACAAGTTCCCCTTCCAGCCTATGCCATTCTATGATTCTATGATTAAAAGAAGCTATTTTTATTTTCTGCTGTAATTCTCATCCTCTCGTGCTTCTTTTCTCTTATTCCACCTTAGTCCAACGTGCATTTTGAGCTCTCAGGGATGCTACTTCACTCTTGCTTATAAAACCATCTTTCTACCACATCACGATAATAACGAAGATACACCACAATCAGAGGAATAAAAAACACTAACAATTTTCACTGAAATTAATTCCAAGGAGTACCAAATCTGCCCTCACTTTGCTAGTTGCCACAGATAGGATGGATACGGATGGACCACGAGAATTTGTCAAGAAGACCTTCCAGAGGTGTTCCAGAAGGGTCTGCTGGCCCATGGAGGTGTGAGTATCAAAGATAGCATTAGTTAAAAGGGGATTTTCCTCCTGAACCACAGTTTTCCAGTGCAAAATTAGAAATAAGATTCTATCCAAGCAGATTCTATTGATTGCACAGAGGAAAAACACCTAATGCCAATATTCAGAATTCTCTTTATATTAAAATAGAAAATAATTAAAATTTAGCCAATGTAAGTGTGGATTTGACTCACGGTGTTGAAAAAAGCCAGTCTGATACACAGCATGTAAGATCAGCTGCTGGCCTACATCCCTTGCAACACCTGTGCACCAGGAAGTGGGAGTTTTATTTGTCTCCAAGCTTCGATGTACTCCAATACGTATTTCTACACAACATACTTCATCAGAATGTACAATGAGGAGAATTTCAAGTCAGAAATTATAGAGGGTGAGTATATATAGAGTAGTTGTGGCACCACAGGATGCAACACAGAAGGCACTCGTTGTCAGAACCAGAAAACAGGAGGATTAGGTCAGTAAAATTCTTATTCTGCTAAATCCTCAAATCCCTTCATCTCTTCTCATTGTCCGATAAGGACCACAGCGTGGTTGTTTGCTCTGGGAACACCAATACGTGCCCTGAAGAGAATTTCATATTGAAAAGAAGAATCTTTCTAAAAAAACATCGATAATTTCTGCTCAAAAAGTAGAAAAGCAGTTGCCAGATGCCCTTTTGAAATATTTCAATACACATCACACCTACGTCTAAGGGTGTCTATTCACAAATATCTCCTGCAGTATCCTTCATCATCATATATTCACACTTCAGTCATCATTTACTACATCGCTCGTGCTAGTTTGTGTACTCATCACCTACAGTAATTACCTTAAAAGGTTACAGGCTTAACTCATGTGACACATTCCTTTATTACACTGCATTTGATCAAGGGTCAGATGTACTTTATTTTGCCCTACGACATTAATCTAAAATAATCTTAAAAATATGACAATCACGTGCGCGAGAACGATTTCTCAGATCACCTCTCTCCTAAATTCAAAACGAAGATTACATTTAAGACACAAACACACCCCGAGATGTTCACACGCAACATAAAAGAGGTCAAAGGAAAAAAAAAAAATATCACCCTGGTTATTTTGCCTTCAGAATTTTTAAATATTTTCCCAACATCTCAGCAAAATTATGCATTTTAAAAAGACTGCAGGCACTGAAATGATTGTCAGTCATGCAAATAATCACTTACTTACACTGTATGAGTTTGGTTTGGATAAAGCAAATTACCATTTGAAAATAACTTGAAAAACACTCTGGGCTAAGAGCTTGCTTTATAAATTTTAGCTTGGCCACAATTTTTCTTAACCTTTTTCTCCTCAATCTCCACTCAGTCACTAGACTAATACAGTCTAAATTAAAAAAAAAAAACAACCCAGCATTCAATTGCCACAGGTGCATTCAACATTATTTAAAACAGGATCTTGTAAAGAAATAGTAAATATTGGCTGCAGCTGAAGGTCAAAACCAAAAGAACTTCAGAGTTATGCAGAAGCAGTCCTTTCTTCTGCTTTTTTTTCCCTATGATAATATTGGGCTTTGACTTAAAAAAAAAAAAAAACAAACCCAATCTTACATCTAGAGTTAGTTGTTGAATAAAATTTCTAAAAGAAACAATAGAGCTGATATTAAGCCCTGTTTCTAATTACTCTGCTGAAAAAAATTTACAGTCACACAGTTGTTTACGAATATCTTAATTTTCTCCATCACTTCTGAAAATAGATTTTTTTGATGTAACTTCAAGTGCAACAACCACAACAAAAACGTGCAAGGTATCCTGCTTTGTGAGATGAGATTTAAGACAAGAGCAGAACATTACAAAGAGCACATGGTAAGACGTGAGATCTTCCTACTTCACCGGTTTGGGGAGCAGTCTAAGGATTTTACCCATCTCAGCATCTTCTGCTTTGGACAAACGATCACTGCGTGTATGACTTCAGACTAATTAGTCAGGTCTCATCTGACCTCATCTGCCAAGGCTGACAAGTCCAGAAGAGGTGATTTAACGTATGAGATGGGGTTTTCATAATTTCATCTCCAAAACTAGGCTTGCATGACATGACTTCCTAAATTATGCCAAAAACCACGACACTCTGGAAATGGCTCAATATCAAATACGCTGAGCATCCAGCACTACTTCCTCACTCTTGAAAAACATGGTCTCTAAGAAGCAAGAATAGATCACAGAATCATAGAATGTTGTGGGTTGGAAGAGACCTCTGGAGATCCCCCAGTGCCACCCCTGCCAGAGCAGGGTCACCCAGGGCAGCCACACAGGAACGCATCCAGGCAGGTTCGAAAGTCTCTAGAGCAGGAGACTCCACACCTTCTCTGGGCAGCCTGGGCCAGGGCTCCGGCACTCGCACAGTGAAAAAGTTTTTCCTAATGTTTTTGTGAAACATCCTGTGCTCCAGCCTGCACCCATTGCCCCTTGTCCTGTCATTGGTCACCACTGAGAAAAGCCTGGCTCCGTCCTCCTGACACTCACCCTTTACGTTTTTATAAATATGAATGAGGTCACCTCTCAGCCTCCTCTTCTCCAAGCTAAAGAGACCCAGCTCCTTCAGCCTTTCCTCATGAGGGAGATGTTCAACTCCATCATCTTCACGGCTCTCCTCAAAGATCTAGAGGTACCGACCTCCACTGCCATCCAAGGGACACCGGAGGATTGACTTGCCAAAAAAACAGGTTTAAAGATTTAACTTTAGACACTCGTTTCTAAACGATTTGCACCAGTGCTTTAAAATGTGAAGTTCTCTCACTTACTGACATGCAAACCTTGAAGCACAGACATCAATAGAGCGCACGACCCCAGCTCCTGCACTGAAAATCTCTCTACCCTAAACATATATTTAGCCTTCGAAGTAACTCTACAGACAAACTGGTCAGGAAAAAAGATCTCAAGTGTGGCCAGAACTTATTATCAGATCAAAAGCCAGATTCTTGCAGAGTCATTACAGTGCTTTCCATCCTTATTTCAGAAAAAAAATAAAAATGAAAATGCACCCAGCACCATGTTGGTTTTAAGAGTATAATCAAATTGCAGAATCATACTCTATTTAGTGCTGGTCCCACTGAAGCAAAGTTCCTGTTCAGTGGGAGAAGAGTCCCTTATAACAGGAAAAAACAATTGTGCCAGGTTTAATCAAAAGTGAAAAGGATCCAGCGAATGTTCCCTTTGAGCCACATAACCCAGTGCTAATTTCAAGACGGGCTCTGAAACAAGGGTAATAAAAAACGTCCTTCAGAGTAACCGAGGGAAGACTCAAGAGCAACTACGGCAGCAGCTAATGCCAACATCTGCAAGTCTGTTCCCAGCTACGAGGATGCTTCTCGCCTACCTGGAAAGCAATAAAAGAAGAGGTAGGGGAGGGAGGAGGAAATAAAATCCCCCTGCCACACAGCGAGAGAAATACAGCCTCTTGTCTACAAGCTCGTGCTATTCTCCAGCATTTCCTTCTCCTCCCTGACCTCCCCTGCAGAAATATATACAGGGCTGAGGAGCCAGCGACTCCATAACAAATAAAACAAGTGGAAAATTGCAAAAACAAGTGGGAAATCACCCACCCTGAACGACCAAGTTTGTACGACACGCACGAAGGGCAGGCTCGGCAGATCAGATGCTGCCTGAATAGCCTCTGATTATTGAAATACATTTATCAATTAGTGAGCTTTGCATATTATCAAACTCTTCCATTAATGATGCTTTAGCTGATTAGTTAGAATGTCACCATAAATAGAGAGTTTTGACAGGCTGGAGGCAATTTATGATGTGGAAAATGTACTGACCTGCTCACATCAGGAAACCTGACTGGAAAATAAAGAACTTGGCACTTTGGTCTGATTATTTTTTCCAAGTCCTTAGGTCTGTGGTCAGGAATCAGCTTCATAAATTTTCCAATGGACGTAAGAAACGATTCCATATTGAAAGCAGAGTTGAACACCACAACATCAGCAACCAAACTGAAAAAAGTGGTTAAGATTAATGAACGTACTGCTGCCACAAGAGGAACAGAATCATTTTACACGCAGTGGAAAATACACATTCTCAGGACAAACAAAAGGTGCAAGTGGAATGCGAATTAAAATCGGTCTTTTCATGTGAATTAGGAGTAGCATATTTACCCTAATCAGCAATGTCTTGATTTCTGTCTTTTCGATTTTGGAAATATTTTAAAACTTTAACTAAGTAATAAATTACTATTACTAATCTTTATTAACAGATAAGGCCCGCTGCAATAATCCTTTGTACCAAAGGACAACTTACCTTTGGTTAACCCACCTTCAAACTGACCATGTGTTTCAGGTAGCAGGATACTAGAGAAATGGAATGTTACTTTAACCTATGTGTACATAAAAGTATACATATCTATATATAGATATAGATAAAAAATACATAGTACACAGTACACAAACAAGGTTTGAAAACAGTTGGGATATTAATGTAATGTTTTGCTCTTTACTGCTGTGTTTTAAAGTCAACTGGATCAGTATCTTTCAGACGTAGTTAAACGCAAACATAGGTATTATTTCCCCACTTGGAGTCAGTCTAGAGAAACCAAGAAGCTATCAAAAACCCCTGAAATATCTGGAAGCTTATTCTGGAAGTGCTGGCACAACCTCAGCTGCACGGGCAAACACGTAACACTAGCAGAGGTAAGAAATGCTTTACGGCCGGTTGGTTTATGTTTTATATTGTAATATGTTATGTTTTATATTGTAATACAGACCTATGGGTCATGAGATACATAGAGGACACGTGTTGACCAGTCACCAGGCTGGTGAGAAGTATATTTGAGGTGAGACGCTGTCACTCAGCCTCACTGCATCTCACTGCTGTCTCGTCAAGAGGGAGACCTGACACTGCTCACCAAAGCAGCAGGAGTGGTTTAAGAGAAAAAAAAAACAACAACCAAACAAACAACATTAAAGAGAGAAATAATCCTTTTCAAGCAGGTTGTGGGAGCTGGAATGCTTTCTGGAACCCCACGCTTTTCCCCACCTCTGCTTTTTAACCCGCTGGTCTTCTTGTCGTTGTACAAATGACCCAGTCATCTTTTCTACACTGAATTACAGACGACGTGAGATGAGACAGGAGCCCGGCACCTTTCTGGCACGTACAAAAGCTTCCAACACCCTCGCCTCTGCTTCTCCTATGTATGAAGTCTTATCTGCCCAGTTTTTTCATCAAGGTTCTGCATACCGCTGGCAAATTCGAAAGATCCCAACACTGGCACTGCCCGAGATGCTAAAAGGAATCTCAGCCATCATTGAAACAAGCGTGATTTTACTACACTAAACTCTCTAGAAATATCACGGAGAGAAGAAAATATATTCTCTTTGTTAATGACCTAAGGCACCAACTAGAAGATTTAAAGTGCCGTGATATTAACTATCTCCAAAACTTTTACAAAACTGGAATTCTCATTTTCCCATTTCCAATGGATTTAGGAGACGGGAAGATGGCTTTTTTTTTTTCAGATGGCCACTACAGTTCTGAACAGTACAGAGGAGATGGCTTCTATTTGTGGTTAAGAAGCACAAATGGAAGATGAATATTATATAATTATACTGAGAAGCTACTGGAGTTTGAAGGAGAAAGAATGGAGCACCTATAAGAGCTGTCTTTGCTTTTCTTATTTTAAAAATATGTATTTTGAGGACAAACATTTGTCAGCTTACAATAGATGTGTGAAAAACTGCCATAATAAAGCTAAATATATATATATATATAAAAGCATTCCTTGCCCCAGCGCCAAAAAAAAAATAAAAAATCACATCTCTCTTATAACATCCAAAAATGGCTGCTACTGTCAAAAGATCTGTGACTATACCTTCCCATCTTTGCTGCTCAGTAAGTGAAACACATTGCAAATGCTGTGGCAGAAGCAGCTACAAAATGACTAAAGTATACACAGATTTCATTATCTGAGAAACTTCAATACCAACTGGCTTATCTTTTAAAGATGCAAAAGCCTAACTTTTACCTTAAAACGCTCAATCTCTATTCCTAATAATTCTCATACTAACAGATAGGTGAGAAAGATCATGGAAATGAATTTATTTCAGTTCAAAACAACTGAGTTTTGCCGTTTCGCTTAGGTCTGTACAGTGCCTAAACCACAAAGCTTTTCAGCGCTGCTGTTATTAACTTCTTTAACTCAGACTCGAGAAATACATTTGTTTTTAGCAACAATAAAGGACCGCAGCCTTTAAAACGTCTGGGTATTTTAGCAGTGCACAATTTCTGAATACTAGATGAAGGAAATGTAAGGATTTATCTGGTATGTTTACTGCCCTCTCTTCACGAGAAAAGTGCCGCAGTACATTTTAATTTCTGTTTATTTCCCTAAATCCCTCTATACAATTTCAGTTGGATGCGGTAAAAGCTATGGCCAAGCACGAGCTGATTAGCTGCAGCTCTGCAAAGCGGCCAAGAGATAAAGCATCTCGCTCACGGTCAAAACCGGGTGAAAAACCCCGCCGTGAACGGGGACACCGTGGCAGCCCAGCGGTGGACTTCATCAAAAAGAATCGAGATAGGTTTATAAAGCAGATTGTTTCTGCCACAGCACTCCTATCAACCTTTCTTCAGGACTCTGCTGGTACCTCGGTTCAGGTCATCAACTACATGTAGGAACCCCTCAAGGCTTCCCATGTCGCAAGGCTGTAGATGGAAGGGACGCCTTAAAGCGTCACGAAGCGCTGTGAGAAACACGTACCACGAAAGAATCTGGTTGTAGCCGTACTGAAAATCCCTTTCTTGGCATTTTCGGACAGGATAGGCCAATTGGTTCTCGTGGAAGTAGAGGACCTTTTTTAATTTGCCAAGGTCGGGGCGTAGGGCAGCCAGTTCAGCCAGGTTAAGCACCGAGCTTGCAAAGAGGGTCCTGCAAAACAAGGAGAGCAGTGTTTACTGTCGGTGAGCATGCTCGCAGGGGTCACCCCTTTCCCTTCTCCCCCCGCTCCCCTCAAGAAAAACATAACCCCTATAGGGACACATCAATAGCTAAGCCTTAATACCATGTAGCAGCATTCGAAGTTTTGATCTCTTAAAAAGCAGCTGCTAAGAACCCAACTAGAAAAGCACGGAATCTCATTGGTCTCCCCAGCTCGGTTACAGAGAGATGCAAAATAAAAAAAAAGCTGGATGGATTTTATTGAAAAAGGCAAGAAAAGCGGTATCTGAAGGACAAATGGAACAAAGATAAGGCTGACTAGGGAATACTTTGCTTGCCAGTTTCATTACACTTTACTTCTTTATGCAACCAACTACTGAAATTCAATATACGAGCAGGAAACACATGTTCATGTTATGACATAAACCCCTTTGATTTATGCAGTGCACTTATCTCGTATGGTCTGCTTTTCTTATTTCCCCCCCTCCCTCCCCATCCTTTTTTCTGTTTTATTTTCACATTTTTATTAGGTATCCTCTGTAACGAAATGTTGTTTCTTGCACTCCAGCATTGCTGCAGCACTCCTGCCATTCCAGAGCCCGCGACGTCGCACGTGTCCTTCAATTATAGAAAGTGAGCACGAACAGCACTAACAATCTCCTATCTCAGCCTCGTAGAATTTACCAGGATATCAGAAAACGAACGTATTTAAATATGCAATATGAAATCATGATCCTACTGTAACTGCATTTCCCCAAAACATTCATGAGCATCTCCTGGCTAAGGTGGCATTCGAGTAAACCGAACCGAAACAACAAAATACTGAGATACCAGGTATTTACTACACATAAAACATTAAGCTTTAATAAACAACTTTTCACCATAGCATGTTTCTGATTTTATTTATTTTTTCACCATCCACTTGAGTGGTTCAGATTCAGAACCGCTTTATGCAACAATTCTTTTCAAAACTTTTCCTATTTTTTTCCTGCTTTGATTCCTATTCTTTATCCTATTTTATTCCCGTTCTTCCTATTTTGATGGAGATTTTGTGTTCAAAATTACTGCCAAAGAGACAGCACTGATATTAAAAAACTTCTGATTCTGGCTGTCAATCTTCAAACTCATTAATTTCCCCAAATAGCCACATATATATCTATATATATAGATAACTACTGATCTCATCTTTGCTAACACACTTCTTATATCTAAGAATCCTTCTTAGATAATCTGTACCTACAGAACAAACACTTCCTAGAGAACAGATCCTGTATCCATCTTCATCAACCTGAGTCAATGCTAATCTGAAAGGCTCATGAAAGTAAGAGATGAAAGTCATTGCCTTGTTCATCAAATATTTGATCGTCCTAAAGGGACCGTCAAACAGAATGCCAATTAAGACACAAGCTCAGGTTTATTATGAGCCATACCAAGAGGAAAAAAATGGTTTTACGGAAGTCATCACTTATTTGTCACAAAGAGTAATAACTTCTGGACTTCGTAATGACCTGGGTGCCAGACTCAAAGCAGAGGCAAGAAAGCTTCCTACAGGCAAAAGCTCAGAGACGGCTGCAAGTTTAGCACCAGAGTGACACAAAAAAAATACAAACAGAATAAAATATGCCCCAAATATCACAAAAATGAGGTGAAACAGTCGCTTGGCAAAATTTTGGTTATTTTTAGATTACGTAACAGTTTATCCTTTACTGATTTTTCAGAAAATCTGCACTGAGTTCTGGATTGCTGCATGAAAGCATCTATGAACTTGTCTGCGTTTGAAGGAAGGGGAGGGGGGGAAAGATGGTACATTGGGATTAAAACATGGGAAGCAACACAGGGCAAGGCAGAAAAGCAAGAGTAGAAGGAGAAGACAGTGGGGGTGCCTAGATTAACATGAGAAACGAGATCCAAGATTTAAGCTTAGACAAAACCACGTAGCTCTGAAATATTTCAACTCGGTAGGATGGACAACACAAAAACTAGAAGAATATGAAAAAAAATGGTTTTATCTACAGGAAAGGAAAATGGTGTTTGCAGTACTGGCTTAGACAAACTGGAGGAATTCAATAGCATCAGGCAGAGGTGGAGGCTGGCTTCTTGTAAGGTAAGAAAGCCCAAAAAAAGCATTGAAAGCTTGCAGGTAGACCCCAGTTTTCTCCACTGTGAATGGGAAGTGGTGACACTCAAGCATCAAGAGAAAAGTGTTGTGATTACTAATACACTCAGACTTCAGGCCTGAAATGACACTGCTTGAGTGTCTTACAGCAAGAAAAAAAACAAAACATATTAAATAAAAAATTTAAGTGCTAATACAATTAGAAAACACCCTTCCTGATTTGCTCGTGCAACTTCACCGCCTTTCCCGAATTGAACGCGCTGAAGAGGAGATGCTCTCGTGCTTGTTTCTTTCCTGGAAGAGAAGCTGCTAAGTACCAGCGATAGCCAATTTCTCTGGCATTATAAGCTGAAATAACACCTGACAGCCCGAGTCCCCGCGAACATGCCCACAGAGCAGCCGCGGACGTGGCTAATGGACTCACGCAGGGCACTGGAGGATATGCTGGAGCGTGTTTCCACTTAACACCTATTACAAGGGGAAGAAAGGAAAGTTTATTATAACGTACCACGCCACATAAATATATGTCAGTTGTCATTCCGCGTGACATCAACTTTCATTTTACCTCGGGTTATTATTTAAGTAATAAATCCTAACAAGGTGAGCTTTATCATCCCACAAAGTGTATCCGGGAGGTAGAGACACAAGGTGATGGCAAGAACGCTCGGAACATGATAATTCCTGACAGCTGCTGCTTGAGCACAAGTTAAATTGAACAGTTTATCTCAGCATAAAGATGTTATAAGGTTTTATGTTTAATTTAAAAAAATTAACATAAAACCCAGAGAAAGCAGAGTTAGGCAATCTTTCACAAACATGACATACTACAATCACTGTATAAGCTGGATTAGTACTTATTACCATGCTACTAGAGAATTAAGCTGGTTTTAGACCACCAAAGAGCTTTAAATTGCAACTTTTGTCTCTGTAAGAGAAACCTATATTTAAAACGTCTGCTAAATTCAAATTAACAGCTACATCATTAACTTACCATCTCACAAAATCCCCCATATTTCAACTGCTATTATGGCATTCTTATCTAGACCTATCGCCGCTGCAACGCATAATATATACCGTACCCTTCAACAAACATTGCACAAATCCTCAAAAACCTGTGTTGAAGGTCACGTTTCTAACACAACCAGCCTTGCTCTCCTCTCCCAGATATCCCCAAATATTTTACTGTCTTACAAATGACCTTCTTGCACTGAGCAGGACCATCACACCAGCAGTAGCCCCACTGCCTTGGAGGCTGGCCAGGTTTCAGGGCCACCATCCGGACAAGCTCCGGTCTTAACGCTAAGCCAGCGCTTAATCTGTATCACTTTGCAGCCCTTCTGACTTGTGAGGAACTACTCGTGTGAATTAAGCACATGCTTAATTCATACAGCTATTCATGGGAAGGAAGCTGAGAGCGCTCGCAGGTTCAGAGCCACGATGCATCACGGAGAACATTCTATTTTACACCAAAGTACTGAAAATCAGTAAAAAATAAATTACTAGCACACAAAATGACTAATGCAGGCTTCCATTTATATCAAGCAAATTACAGAAGTAAAGGTGCTAAAGTATTTTTATTTTGCTTTATAAATCTTCTTCCTGCCACGGAATCATGATTTATTCTTTTATAGCACTGCCCTAAATCTTTCAATTACATTCCCATGTAACTTAAGTAAAACCACATTTTGCCTTCCCCTTGGGAGAACACACAGGGCATAATTATTTATCTATGGATATGGAGGCTGAACTTTCCAATTCACCGGGCTCGCAGCACAGAATGAGTTTAAAACAGCACCTGATTTGCACTGGAATATTCCTTCTATCTGGCAGAAGCTTTGCCAGCACAAAGGACCAGTGGACATGGTCACCCTAGCCCAGTTCTCCCTGGAAAAAAAGGTACGAGCACTCCTCATCCACCAGATGCAGAATTACAATAAAAGAGAGGTTGATTTGGGTATCGGCATGCTGGAAGAAGTGTCTGTGTGCCAATTGAGAACTAAAACCTTGAGCTCTTGGCGGCATCAAATCCCACCGTACTTCTCTCCCAGGCCCTCTGTTCTTGCTTTGTCCTCTGCTTTGTTCCTGCAGAGTTTCACATTATACTGTGTCTACAATTTTCCTGGACATTGCAGCTGGGAAGCCTAACATCAGAGTCTCTTAAACCCTCAGGTTTTTACTCCAAAAACAGTTTTACTCTGGGAACGGTTCCACAGGAGACCACGTAGACATTACAACCCAACAAACCATCACCCCCCAACCACCCAACACAGAACACAGTCACGCCAGGGTCAACATCTACGATTTTCTCCAGTTGAGCAGAAACCCACCCAAAATTTAGAGCAAATACACCAGGGAGATGAGATGAAGGCAAGCAGGGTTTGGATAAGAAGCACCAAATGCCACTCTGCTACGTTGTCTCCTTAGAAGTCAAGGAAGAGACGAGAGGTATGACCATAAGCACATCCCACCTTGAGAAAGAAGGGATTCAAACACAACAGTGTCTTCAAGGTCCTCAAGATCCAACCTAAGGGCTCTGGTTCCTCCACCCTACATCCCTTGATTTCAATCATCTCTTCATTTCAACCCAGAAATGCAGACAAGTCTATGGATTTAGCTTTAAGTTCTTTTTTCAAATGTAAACTGTAAATCAAATTGCATTATTAATGCTGAGAATTTTAAACAGACCAGTTATTTTTTTTTTTTCCACACACATTTTTAGACAATCAGCTTGCAGAAGCTGCATTTTTATCACCGGACCAAGAATACACAACTTGCAATTGGATATAAAATGCTTTTCCATTTCCCGTTAAACAATAGATGACTCTGAATTTCTGAACAATAAATACTAATAAGTGATAATGTATGACAGTATACAGTATAATAAATAATAAATTAACTGTATTTTTTTGATGTGGAATGTACGATTGTCAAAAATGCTTATAGATATTTTAATATATGTCTCATAAATTAAGGTTTTCTACATAGAGCATAATTTGGAATGTTTACAGAAATAATTAAGTCTTACTATTCTAATGTTCTTTATTTTTCAGAACAAATCAAGAGGGCTGTCATGCCTTTCATCTTAATTAGGCCATGTGTTTGTCTTATTTATTTCTATGTACCTTCATAAACGTTTACAAATATTAATTGTGAAGAAAAATATTTTTTCCTCTTGCTGTAATTACTATATGTACATACAGTACACAGTGATAAATATTCATGGCTGCTACCAGTTCAATAGTTTTGGATTTGAGGTTTGCCTCGTACAATAAAGCACTGTAGAAATTAGTAGCTGGTTTCAAATTCATACTGTCAATCCTTTTTTTTTTTTGATATTTTTATTTAAAAACATATCCCCACTCATTTTATGTTACTTTGGACTGTAGCTGAAATTTTTTGTTCCTACTGGGACAGAGTTTAGTGACATTTTCCAGAAGAATTTACTGCCCAGAAATCAAATGGATTTTCCCATTCTTCCCAAACACCATATCCCCAAATAAAACTCTCCGCGTGCACAGCAACTATTTGACAAGTCTGGACTCGAATTTTTCAATTATTTGGGTTCTCTCTCAATTCCTTCCTATCCCTCTGAATCTTTATTTCAACCAGCTGACCAGAATACTTACGTACAATCAAATCTCAGAAGCCAATTTTGAGGACACATCCCCGTCCGACACAGCTGGTTACGAAGCAGGCTTAAACACTTAAGGCTATTTTTGATGACCTTTAACTCAAAGAGATACTAAAAAGGATGTGCACACAGTGAATCAAAACTACTTTTCTATTTAACATCAAGGAGCAAGCTCAAAAGAGACTCACTGATAAGACTTTTGAGGGGGCTGTATTTTGTTTGGATTGCTTTTAGGTAACGATGCTGAAGCTTCTGGAATTATTAAGTGTGCAGTACTCTTTTTTTTTTCTTTTTTTCCTTGATCTGTAATTAAATTTGGCTTCAGTTAATTACTGACAGATGCACATTTTTACTTTAGTGGCCAGATTGTTCACCATGGGCTACATCGTCCTCTCTGTTTCCATGAAGGGAGAGGTTGAGACCCAGCAGCTAGAGCTGCCGTGATGGGGGGAAGAAGAAAGCCACGAATCCACATCATCTTCCTCGCTCATATTTCATCACCATTAGATAATAAACAGAAAACATCTTATTAGAGCTAAATATGCACAAAGCAGAACCCACCATTGAAAAGTAATGATTGTCGGGAATTTTATACAAGATGTATGGACTAACTCTGCTCAAACACATGTTGTGATGGAGTAAGAAGAAGGCAAGCAGCAAGAAAAAGAAAGGATATAGTGTCTAAAGGCAACATATTCACCAAGAGTAAATATACAGGATGTATCCCTGTAGAGTGAAAAGGCTTTTAAAGTGTAAAACTGGTGCTCCACTCAATTAAATAACATTTAAATAGCATTATTTATTGTTTTAAAGTCTGCAAATTCATTTAATTGGGTATCTTATCTGGTCAACTCTAGAGAAAAGCCAAATACGTCAAATTACTGGCATGAGAGATGCCACGTGCCCAAGAGGTTGTAACAACACGAACAAGTCCTAAGATGACGTAGAACGCGACTGCTCAGCAGCAAATCTGAACAGCAAACTTTGAGGACCGTTACTTGCCCTCATCTGGTGTCAGTCTGGGGTCCAGGATGATCCAGAAGAGACAGTCAACATCACGGATATACAGACCTCACTGCATGACCCCACCGAAGGAGAATCTAACTCAAGTGCAGCACTGACCCACCGAAATAGCGAGTTTCCCTTAAAAAGGTGTATATGAAGAGATGCTCTAATGAATGAGAGAACAGCTAAGTAAAACACTGGATGATCTTCTCTTTTTTTTTTTTTCCCCCCCACAAGGTTTTGGGTAAGCTCAAGACTCAACTCTTCTCCTAATTTTCAGGCTCACACATTTCATATTTTCACACAACAGAAGCCCCATTCACTTTGCACAATTGCCGAGATGATGAGCAAGGTCTCAGCAGACTGGTTAGTTTTACATTCCAAGTGCCCTGAAAACCCTGTTCTCTGAAGCATTTCAGACTGGTCTGTGTGTTGCTTTACGCACCTTACTATCTAACCACTTTTTTACCAAATTTAAAGACTACCACTAAAAGGAACTTAGATTTTTCAGCAAACAGATTTCATTTTTTTCTAATATCCCACAGTTCTGATTTCATCTCACACAATCTATAAACATCAAATCCTTCAAAAAAACATTTTTATGGAAGGTCTTATCTCATTTCCCCCCCAAAAAACCTCACATTCCAGAGCACCAACCCGAGGCATAAGAACGGGGACCTCAAGAAAAGTGGGATTCTTCCCAGAAAACTAATACAGTCCTCGAAAAAACTCAGACTGTCATAAAACCTGAGCAGCTGGCAACTCTGTCACCATGAAGTATCCATATGGAAGACCGAGATGTGTCAAACTACCCAAAACGAGCTTGGATAGTGCAGAAGATGGAATAAATAATTCAGTATCTTCAACACTTTCAACAGCAGGTAGTAGATATGCTACCTGCTCCTACAACATGCCAAAATGTAACATGCGAGTGAGAGCGAGCGAGAGAATGTGAGTATCTCCAACCTGTTTTCATGAGGATATTTTGCTCGAGGAACTTCTCTTTTTAGAGGCATATGATCCGTATCAGATGTTTGTCAGGAGCAGGCAGCACTACAGAACATTAGGGATAACCTAGTGATTTTAAGATATATTCACAAAGCATATACTCCTTCATATACGAAAAAAAACCCAAACCCACGTATCTGAATTAAATATTACAAATAAAAAATGAGGGAAGTGCAAACATTTATTTATCCCAACTGCCCTTCACACTTCCATAATATTTGTTGCTGAGGCATAGTGGCAACTTTCCTGCCTTCACATAAACCCAGCAGACTATTCAGCGTGACCAGCGAACCAGCACTCAGATACAATTTAAATGTTTTTGCTCCGCGTTCACGCAATAGTTCAACTACAAAACTACACTGTGCAGTGTCAATCTTCTTTTCCTCTAAGAAACTGTCGCACACTGGTGCATAAATGTACATGATTTATATACTTATGGAAGACAAAGTGATGCTTCTGTTCCCTAAGAAATTAAAATAAGACCATTTAATGCTTAAAAGTCTCCAGATCTGTATTCAGAGGACCAAACCCCTACCCCGCATGGAGATATTTATCGACCAGTATTTCCCCAGAATCACAGGGACAGCAGGTAGACCAAAATTCAAAAGCGTATCAATAAGGAAAATGCCAGTTTTTGTGGATTCCACACTATTTTCGGCCACTATACTTTTTTTCGAGAGGTTTTTTTTTCCCCTCGGCAAAGCTCGCGCTTGCTACCAGATTTGAGCGATTACACCAAAAGGGCTGAATGACCGCCTGAAGTGAGATTTCAAAGAAGTGAGACAAATACTCTCCTATATTCAAAACCTGCCAAACATATTTCATCAGACTTTCAAAAAATAATTGTTTTGTCTGTTCTGAATTAAGCTTTAAGTGCTGGAAGAGAGGTTTCTCTACGAACACGGCTAAAGATCACAAAGGGGAGCATTTGGATTGAATGTAAGCCTTCACTCATATATTTATTTAATAAAACTTGCATCATGCCTGGCATATAACATACACCGTTTTCTTTCCATTCACAGAACATGATTTTAAGTGTAACCGGTATCGATGTCCTACAGTTTATTTCACGCATTATTATAAGAGGTTTTTATTTACAATGTCATCAGTGAAAGAAAAGGAATAAAAAAGGGTGTCTGAGCTTTGCAGCTCGGGCAAGGCAGTTGGGAGCCATGGGACCGACGCAAGAGCAGAGACATACAGGAGAGAATTCAGAGAAAAAGAGCATGTACTAAACTTGTGAGAGCATGTGACAGTTCTGAAGCTGAAACCTTTTTCCCATTTTTCTTCTCCAGCTCCTGGCTTGAGAGTTTTGCAGGGTTAATAACTGCACCACTCATTTACAGTCACGTTTGGTCAACTTTTATAACATGGATGTGTTCCCCGAATAAGTAAATCAAGCGCCAACACTGCAAAGTTTTGAGATTGTCCCTATGTGGAAAAATCCAGTCACAAAACAATAAACTACTAATAACGCTTCTAAGCTTTCAGGTGTTTTACAAATCACATTTCTCACATGCAACTATAATATTCTGCAACTTTTTAATTCCTTTTATCATTAAATAAAAGCGCCCAGTGCTGAACACCCATTATTCCCCAGTAACGTGCTGGAGAGATACGTGCCTTTGGGGTTCAAGTCATACATAACAAAGTCAGAAGAATATATGAGATGCTTTCTAATCTTTTAAGATTAAGAAACTGAGGTCAAAGCTTGCTTATCAAGGGCCCCAAAGAGAATCAGGGCCACAGTGAGAACTCAGAAGCCAAGCCGGGCTTGCAGATAAGCTAGCGTCACGATCTACTGATTTAATCAAGGCGTATATTATCACCCTATCTACGTATCTTATGGACCCTGCTCACCACAGCACCTGGCAGACATCCTGAAAGAAAACGTTATCTTCGTGGGACCGTACGCAGAGATTCTGTACTTTCAGATACTGCATTTTCAGGCAAGATAGCAAACGCTTATGTACGTATGTTTGCATGCACACACAGATACGCAACACACAAACGTAACACGCATCTATATGCTATACACACATATATTTTCTGCACTCCTATCAAATCCCGTCATAAACCTGTGAAGCATTTTGAATTAAGCTATTTAAACTGCATCCAGAAAAACTGTGGACAACAGCCGATTTGTTATCGCGGAAAGATCGTGCATCTCTCCATCATGAAAAGCTAAAAATCTGTTCCAGGTGGCTGGTGGACAAGCTTCTATCTGCAAACACTGAGTAAAGTTGAAATAGTTCTGGTCAAGGTCTCCAAATAATCCCATTTTTCCAGTGATGCCTTTGGACCGCACGGAAAGCCTGTCAGGGGCTCCCGAGAAGGAAACTTTTCTTGAGCCGTTTTGTCAAGATGACCAAAGATGTTCTTTGGAAAGTATTTCCAAACAAGTTCTGGAGCACTGGTAGCTGTACAATCATATGGGATTAATTTTCTGTATATATCTCTATATATCGCTGGAAGAAACAAATTAACTTTAAAATTCAAAGATCTTTATACAGCCCTGTGCTCTTAGGTACAAATATTTAAGTAAGCTCTACTTCCTGTCAAAACACTGAGATGGATATTAAATTACATTAAATTATTATAGATAACAAGTAGTAAAATTCCTCTTCTGCTTTCCCTGGGAGCTCCCGCGTCTCGGTATTTCTTGCAGAGTATAAAAGATAATTTAATATTATCTGCGATTCAAATTCCTGCTTCTATTACAACACTAAGTGTGTGCTGGATGTATAACGTCATGCCAGAAGTTGTCTCATGAATATCCACCCAAAAGGGATAACTCTACAAACTGTATTTATTTACTCCGTTCCTTTCCTTAGAATCTTAGGATGATTTCAGGATGCCACCCGTTCATTCACCTTTATTTCTTTTCTTGAAAAGGAATGAATAAACAAAAAAAACCACACACAGATGGAACTTAACCATTGCCGTTCCAAATGAACCCCAAATCCCCCCAACTAAGCCTTATTACCATCACTTGTATGTGCTCAGTATTTCCCCTCAAGAGGGGAAATGGCTTCACATATGGTATTTAAGAAAGGAATATGTTCAGCGTTTATATATTTATATATGTACATACAGACGGAAAATTTCCCTTCCTCTTTCTGCCACAGGACTTGTGGACTGACTGGATGAGAAAGAAGCAAACCAGTAGATAAAGTATAAAAAAACCTTAAATTTCTTCCTCCCTTCATGCTCTCGTGTTTGGATAAATTGCCACAGATCTTATTAGCAAGTATAAAACCAAGGAGGAGCAGGGGCACTAGTAAAGAACATCAAGCCAAAATTACAATCCATCAGGGTGACACAGTGCAGTGTCCTGACCTGTCCCCACCATAGACCTCCTTAGGGCTACTGTTTCAAGGAGAAATAAATGAAAAAAAAATAACCAAACAAGATTACACAGGAACAGTTCAAAATTGACATTTTCCAGCTTTGTGTCATGTTACATTATTTGAACGAATCTCAACTTTTAAAAACATCAAAACACCAGAGAAAAGTGAATGAAGGCGGGGGGAGGGGGGGGAAGGAGCCCTCCTAAGAAATCAGACTCCTACTGGAAGCAAGAGAGCCACCCACGTTGAGTACCAATGGCTTTAAAAATCACTATCTTCTTTTTTTTTGCCGCTTCCATATGAAAAATGTTTATTATTCCATTGGCAATTTTCACCCGTGACCCCACTCAGCTCGGACACGTGGTTTTTGCATGTTCACCTCGGCAGAGTCGCTGGACAAAGTCCAGGGTGCCCACCTCAGCTGCTCTCCCACCCACACGACCTTCAGGGTTCAGGAAGCTCAGCTTTATTGAAAGGACATAGTCCCAAAACGACTGGAAAAGCCCTTCAGAAGGACAGAAAAAAAATACACAGGATTTTCTTCAAAGTTACCCAAGAAATTCGAAGCAGCAAGCACTTGATCTCCCTCTTCTCTCCACTCAACAGCACTTACAGAAAGCCAGCCCTTAACCCTTCTGCACAGGAAAAATTCCCTTTTATCTTCCATTTTTACCTGAAAGGCAGACTAGAGTTGAGCTTTTATGTACAATGAACACAAACTGGACTTTTTTTGCAACGCATTAAGGCTGCGGTCTCCCTCCCTCGACAGGAACGCATACCTGAATTTCCACTGAAAAACAACAAAAAAAAAAAATCAAAAAAACTCAACGATTTTGCCCTTCTGATTTAAGTATGGCATATATTTAACTCAACGTTCATCTCTACATGTTCTCACTGTTTAAGAACTCGGCACAGGTGTTATTAATAAAATATATTTTTTTTAAAAAAAAAAAAAGAAAGGATGCGATCCTACGAGCTTTGAAGCTCACACATAGTCTAACTTAACCCAGCTTGGGCTCATCTGGTCTTTAAACGACTCCTTTCATGTGGTCAGCCCACGAGCCATGCGTACTGCCGCTCAATCACGCCACTGTACATCGTCAGCGCGAGGATGATTTGCATGATTTGCATTTCCTGTCCCGTTGGAGCTTCAAGGAGCTCTAAGCACCACGTACAAAAGAAACCACCGCCAAGTACTGCAAAGATTTTAGTTAAACCAGATGAGGCTGTTTTAGTCAGGCTGCCAACACTGGGGAGGAAAAAAAAAAGTCTCAGGGATATCCTGTTCAATAAGGATTTATTTGGAGGAAATCTGAATCTCAGATTCATAACTGTACTTTGAAATTATGAAAGCTGTATGAATTCGTTAACAAATACAGCCCTGCAGAAAATAGTTCAGCAAGAACATGATTTGGTTTTTTTCAGCATTCCTTAGATTTTGGCACCACGTTATTTTTGCAATTGATTTATTTAATAGTATATAAATGGGTTCTGATTACGTTAGTTTTCCTGCAGTATAAAACTAAATCTAATTAAACCAAATTCACTGAGTGCTGGTTCAAATTTCTCCCTATGAAGAGATCTTTCGGTTTATCACAAATGATCAATAAAAGCTGTCGGACAAATAACTATGATACAAACAGCATTACAGTGACCTTCAATGAATAAGTACTAAAGAAAACAAAAAATAAAAAAATGCACCAGAGCCTCGTTGTCATGAAAAACAGAGACAGATGGGGAGACAGACCTATATGATGCTACAAATAGCTGAATATCTTGTAAGGATTTCAAAAAATGTTTAAGACCTAGTCAATAATTTGAAAAACTAGAGATTTACTTGTGCTGCTCTACGTGAAGTTCACCTGAAATTCAGGCCATAATATAATGATTCTAATCAAGCTTCCAAAATAACGATAAAAATACAGAGTGTCCGTAAAGCATTATTAAGATCTCCGCCAGGCAGTGGCACAATTAATGTCATTATTTAGTACAAACTCTGTGTTAGAAAACATAGAAGATATTAAGAAAGTCAGCTTTAATAGCTACTTTGGAACTAAGATGTATCCCGGTCCCAACTCATAAAGGTGCGTGCACAAACCTCATGTGCATTATTTTATTTTACAGTAAGTCTGTCTTTAAAATGATAGATAAATGCAAACATGGGAAAGATTAATAACTAATAACGTGCTGATACAGGGAACGGCCTGGGAGCAGCTACAGGGCGTACATCACGTATGCCTGAGAGCAACCCCGAGAGTCTGCTCGAGCACTCGAGGAATCTGCATATAATCAGCCTTAATCAAAACCACGGAGAACTCCCAGGGCTCTTCGTTCCACGGGACAACACATTTTTCGACAACCAAGTTGCGCCTTCCTTTTTCCACATCGCTCCAACGCAACCCAACACGAGGAGTGGCAGGAACCGTAGCCGAGAGGTTAAATTCTGTCCTGAATCCAAAAATTCCATTTATTGTCTGCAAATATACAGAGTCAAGAGCAACGCTGAATCACAACACTTACTTTCTATATCGTGACTGAGGGATTCAGCAATCGAAAAGGTTACCATAATAAAAATGCACGCTGTCATTTTTCCACTTAGAGATCCCCTGTACAACGCTCTTATTTAAAGGTCAGCTAATTTTGGTATGGAAAGCAACTAATAACCTTTATTAATCCTTAGGCTCGCAGTTTATCTAGCGCACCAACCAAATAAATAATACACTGAAGGAAGATGCAACACAAATCAAGCTGTTGGATGCAGTCTCTATTGCATGAGGAAAAAAAATAAAAAAAAAAAAATCTGTATTTGCAATAGAAAAAAGGAGGTCATTAGAAATTTAATGTATGGTTTTGTTTTGTTTTGTTTTTTCCACTGGAAATGACAAAGCATGTATAGACAGAGCTTTTTAGAAGCCAGGCTGCTCGTCCTCCCCCATGCTCCAACATGCTGAGACTACTGAACGAGATACTAAGTCCACTCATGTCCAAGCACAACCAAGAACCTCAACTGTTACACAGCACTTTTTCTATTTTTCTGGTTATTTCCTAAATTTGCGGGACATGTACGATACTGGAGAACATAACGAAGAATTTTGCTTACAAAGTTTTTCTGCTGTCTTTAGGAAAAAAAAAAAATGCCTGAACAATGTGAAAATATCAAAGTTAAAAATATGCGTATTTATATTTTATTCTCATGGCATGGCTTGTATGAGAAGGGCTATTAATGTCGCGCACTACATAAAATGACGCAAGGATATCCACTGGTTTATTAAGCATTTTTGTTTTACATAAGTAGATCAGAACGCAGCACTATTCATCAGCAGCCTTTACTAGCAGAGTGCTTTGGGTGAGTTTGTTCCTAAGAAACATTACAACGCTTGAAACTAAAAATAGCCCGCTATTTTTAGCTATTTAATCACACGAGGGGGGAAAAAAGGCACTCTTTCTGTCGGTCTTCTTTAATTTACAAAATAATTCCGTAACGCGCCCTTGCACCTTTATCACAAAACTCCCTGGCTCACAAGCTCAGGGCTCGCGCGCCGGCTGCGAGTGGGAGCAAAACGGGTTCGAAAAAGATTCCAGCAACAATGGTCTTGTGACTAAATCAGAAACAGAAGTAGAAGTCATGAGCCAAACAGATACCTATCGGTTTCCTTGAGCTTAATCTGATTAAAACATGGCTCTCAAAAATGTTAAATAGAATGCCACGTCAGAGAGCAAGCAAATGATAAAAATAGTTCATGACAGGAAGTCATTATTAAACCGGCGTTACTCGTGTATCTGTTATGGAACTTTCCCTGTAATTTTTCAAGGTTTCCCCTTATGCTTTTTCTGGAGTTGCCTTGTTACGCTTTTTCTTCCCCCCCTCGATGGTGTGTAAGTTTGAGATGTAAAATAGAAAATTATCACCACAATTTTCCAACTCTATTCTATCTCAAGTGTCATACAGCATCTTGTCATTCACTTTAACAAGGAATCACATAATATTCAGAGGCAGAAAATTAATCTAAAATAGGCAAGTGGCACTACGTCAAAAACACACGTGGCATCACAGGAGAAGAAAAAAAACATAACAAATTAATCTTAATTTCAAGGAGTTCAATAATGAAAAGATCTTTAAAAATATTCAAGTAGCAGGAAAAAAAATCTAGGAAAAGCTGCAAGGAATGACGGGCGAGCTGTTCTAGAGTCCAACAGAAATTAAAACAACAAAAGCGTTGATAATAAAGTACCAGAGATCAACCTTCATGTTTTAAAGAAAGTTTACACAAAGCAAATAAAATTCAGCTCCCTAAAAAAAGAACATAAACTCTTGATTACTATCCTTCCTGCTATTACCACCCCTCTCACAGCCACCCTCTGGATTATTGTGCCTTTAGAGAAGTTCATAAAATAAAAACTTGCAGCATCTTGTCCTGCTGCTAGTTACAGGAGCCAGAAAAAAGCTTTCACCAAAAAAAAAAAGAAAAGAAAAAAAGGAAAAAAATATGCACACAGAAGGAAAAAAGTACTTTAACAAGGCTAACTCAAATTAATAAAAAACTAGTTTGAAAAAGGAAGTGAATTCAACACACTGCAGCAGCCACCCCAAAGCCCCTTGGCTTCTTGTGGAAGAAAAGAAGTTGTAGATGCAATTAGTTGTCTCACTGAAAACAAGTATTTAATCCCTAACCATGGTTCAGGAAGAGCCTGGATTTGTCTGACCACCCGTGGGCTGCCTTCCCAGCAGAAGGACACCCAACCGCCCCCGAGCCACTTCTTGCCCTCCCCGCCGCCGTGCGTAGACACTCAACAACCGGCAGGTTTTTTTTTAAGTCAAACTCGGAATTATTCACTCCTGGTGCACTGCAGGACAAGCACATGACATGGGGAAACAAAAGGGTTCTTCAGAGACCCATCTAGACACAACCAAGGCTGGTCTTTAATCAGGATCCAAGTGCTGCCCCCCTAAAATTGAAGGGTGACAACGCATCATGGGAATAATGACAGTTTTTAAAGATAGTAGAGTCACTATAGGTGTCGCAAGCGTTTCCTTGATTTTTGTCCTGGGTGTTGGTGTATTCACCCTGCAAGAGCCAAGCTATGTCTGACTCAGCATTCCAGGGAACGTGCATCCTATTTACAGCAGCGCTTAAGCTTTATTCCATAAAGAGTCTTCCAAGAGCACTCACATCTATTCTTCTTAATATCCCTCCCCACATTAAGAGAAGATTATCTAATACAGGGAATAATCAGCTCATGGTCTTACTACAGTCATCCTCCTTGACAAAGCAGGAGGAGGAAAAAAAAAAAACCAAAACGCTCGACTGCAAAACATTAGAAAGTCGAGGTTCAAAGCAACCACATTTACTGAGATCAACGCAAATTTATCGAGACCTCGACACCACAAGAGCGAGAGCTGGCTCTTGATGTAGAAATGTCTCTGCTGCTCAACTCAAAGCCCGCAGCTCTGCCAGGACACACACAATGTCACAGCCCGAAATGCCGCGAAGAAAAGGCGGTGAAGGTTAAACCAGAGATGGCTGTAATGTTCATTTTAACATTTTACCATGCCGGAACACAGTAAAACACAGAAATCAAAGGAGTATGGAGAGTCAAGATGAACTAAGCTGGAGTCACCTGCAAACCAGTCTGCAAATGGTGCCTGAAAATACTTCGAATGCTCTTAAAAAGGGATCAGCTAACAAGAGAAATTCCAAAATCCTGAAGGGTGTGCAATTTTGCCTTCCCTCGCTCCCCAAGCCTGCAGCAAGGACACAGAACGGCAAACCGTCAGGGCAGAAGGAAGAGAGCTCACTTTTTTCACCACAAGTATGTTGGCAATCAAGAAGAAATACTGGTTTTTCCGACCAATTTCTCAATAAACATCAAAAATTACCAAAATTATACTATCATGTCATCTAAAATGCTGTCCTGCCATCAGAATTAAATTGCTGCTTAACTCACAATACTGATATAGAAGTATAGGCTAATAGATTATCAGTGTTTTATAGTACTAATAAGAGCAGCAATACCAGGTGTGCCCATCCAGGTGAGAACCAAATGGGTAAAATTCAAGCAGTCCCCCCCAAATTGGTGCATATTCGCTCACAACATACCTTCCCTCATTTAACAGCCCTCCTCAGATCTGTTTTGTCTATGTTACCCTAGGAAGTAAGACATGCAAGAGGAAAAGAAGCATTCTTCTGGTTCTCAGGAGCAAAATCATGTACGTGTAGAGTTCTACGGAGGGCCAGAACACCTCCCAAGGCTAAATGAGTCACCCACTTTGGAAGAATGACCTGTAATTAAAGAAGAATCTGCAAATATCAATTTCAACTGACGACACTGAAGGGAGAAGCTTCCGACGTACAAAAACCATCGATACATCATACAATGGGGTCGCTTGCAAAATAACCTCTCACCTCAGGAAATTCTTCTCTTTAAGAAGCCCAACAAAAACAATCGAAAATATTGCCAGAAATTTCAACCCTGTTCCATAAACTGCTTGAAAGACATGACATCATGCTAACTACCTAGACCCGTCTGGTTGATACGAGTCCCAGATTTCAGGCTGAAGACTAAACTGCAGGAGAGCAGAAGGGTGCAAATCTACAGGTCATCACAGGTGCTGAACCACAAACCTGACTCGCCAAAGCCTGCGCTGACACCCCAGCAAATATAGAAGGTCTGGCAGAGGCTGACAACACAAAAAACAAATCTTGCAGTATTTTTGTCTTCTTCTCAGTCTCCTTGAACTGGAAGTAGGACACCTTTCCTTTAACTGGACCAGACCTAACTGCTCCATCCTCTAGTCCCTGCATTCCCAGCTCTGCTTTCCTATTCCTGGGCATATTTGCTGCTGTGTTAGCAAAATAATTAACAAGCTCCATGCCCTGGTGGGGCACCATTGTCTATGTTCTACCAGTTCCCACAGCAAGCCACATCTCCCTTTCCTCCGTGGTTTCCTCTTCCATGTTGCTAGACCTGAGCTGTATGATCTTAAGCCGTTTTATACAGCTCATTTCTACACCTTACTCACCTAGAAGTATCTGCCCACTTTCCCCTTTCTAGCTCTTCACCATCGCCAAGTGCCAAGGACTTGGCAACCCAACACTCACAAATCAAGCTTCAAAGAGGCAATTCTGAATCGTCTTGACTCAGGTTGAGACAAGAAGGGGCAGGGACCCCCAAATGCATTGCTCGGCGCTTCTGCGGGAAGGAGCAGATGGGCGACCTCCAGATGGTCGCCAACCTCGTCTCACCGATTTCAACATCTGCACCTTGGATTCCATCTCAGAGGACAGTCCTGAGACAGACCGCAAGTCGCTGCCCACAGCTCCTGGCTGCACAGCCTCACCACAAGCCAAAGCATTTTGCAAAAATGCAGAGTGACAAGCCTGAAAAAGGTTAAGATTAATTAAAGTTTGTAGCAGGGCACTGCTGATAAAAAAAGCTCAGAAGTAGATATTATAGAGAAATCAATCTTAAATTTTTATATATATATATAATT
>NW_009694858.1:0-235 GCF_000703405.1 Apaloderma vittatum
GGCGCAAAGGTCCAGCCGGGAAGGGAGCGCAGCCCGGGGCTCGCAGGGATTTAACACCTCGGGTTTGGTCTCTAATTTTTTCTCCCCTCCCCTTTCCCAGCACGACATCAACTTGCAACTTCTGAGCAAGGGTGGGAATACATTTCCTGAGGTGCCTCCTTTCCCTCGGGCCGGTTTTCTTTACGCTGTCTGTGTGGCTAGTGTCGGGCGTTTTTTTGGGGTTTTCAACTTTTTA
>NW_009694858.1:358-3621 GCF_000703405.1 Apaloderma vittatum
ACCCCCCAGGGATGCCGACTGACCCCCCTCCCTGGCCAGCCTGTTCCAATGGCTGACAGCCCTTTCAGTAAGGAAATTCTTCCCAATATCCAACCTGAACCTCTCTGGCACAATTTAAATCCATTTCCCCTCATCCTGCCACTCTCCACTAGGGAGAACAGACCAACCCCTGCCTCTGTACACCCTCCCTTCAGGGAGTTGTAGAGAGCGATGAGGTCTCCCCTCCATCTCCTCTTCTCCAGGCTCTACAGCCCCAGATCCCTCAGCCTTCCCTCATACGATTGTGTTCTAAGCCCTTTCCCAGCTTGGTTTACCAGCTTGATCTCCTTCCAATCCCTGGAGCAACGTGGTCTAACGGGAGGTGTCCCTGCCCATGGCAGGGTGGTTGGAATGAGATGATCATTAAAAAATCTCTTCCAACTCAAATCGTTCTTGTGATGCTTGTGATCACCTAATCCCGAATGGATTTTACAGGTCAGTAAGATGTTCTGGCTCAGTGTCGAAAGGCATTCTTCAAATATATTCAGCTCCTCGGGACTTTTTTGGGGGTAAGTAGTATCAGGGATTAGGTTTATGTATGTACTAGTACATGTATTTTAAAGAGGGAGAAGCTGAGCCACCACAGTTAAATTATTTCATTGGCAACTGAAGAAACAAGACATGGCTGTAGGAAAGTTGTAACTCCATTGTTTTGCCCTGGTGACCCAGCCAACCAAGCTGCTTCAGCTGCAGACGGGTACAAAAAGTTGTCCCCATCTGTCTGGAAGGGACCGATAAACTGGGAGCCTTTGCAGAGGACGTGCCTAGAAACGGGCATCGGGCAGAAGCTGAGGTTCACGTGTTATTCCTGTGTAAGAAGAGGAATCACAAAATGGGAGGGGAGGTGATGGTGACCGTGAATTTTGGGCACTTGGGGTGCATGTGGACTGTGGAGATGTTGGTAGGAACTTGCTCCTCAAGGATGAAAGGAAGCCCCTGGAATCCCAACTCTTCAGCCCTCGCAGCAGAGAGAAATCCCAGCGCTGGGGATGTCTGCGAAGACCGTGTCAAAAACTACTATTGCAATGTTTTTGGTCGATTGTCACAAAGTATTGCTGAGTGTGCTTTTGAAGGCAGAGGGAGGCAGGGAGCAACATTTTGGTACCTGTCATGAAGACAATTATTTGTTTAGCTGCAGGGAAGGAAGAGGATGGGGGAAAACCAAGAAGAGGCAGATGAAGCGTCGCTTGCTTCATGTAACAGTGCTGTTTGGTTTTTGGGTTTTTTTCAAACAGGAAAATAATTACCCTGAACTTCTATTTACGTGACTGCAACCAATTCCATTCAGGGCAGCCGGTGCAAACGAAGTTCTTGGAGCTGAGGGATTATACTGCAGACAGCAATGCAGTGGGGAAGGAAAATATGATTGTATTGGTGACAGCAGCCGAGCAAATACAGTGGTTTTCCCCTCAAGTTATTTGTGAGTAAAGTGGTCACGTGCATGTGCAAAATGTTAATGATCTGTTACAACAGTGCCCACGTGTATGCATTACATAAATATATCATTTTCCGTGGTTTTATATTCTTCGGTATAAGGAGAGTTTAGAGTTTTCTGCAAACTAAATATAGAAATTATATAACCAGCTGCAAGCAGGATGTACTTTTTATATTAAAGCAAATTCGTCAAATTATTTCAGAGAAAATGTCCCAGGCTGGAAAAAAATCCCAAGAGTTAAGGAAGTCCAGAAAGTCACAGAAGACCTCGTGGAGCTACCGTGGTGACGACTTTTATAAACACTCCCTGTCCTTTTTGTGTGGAAGTAATATTGCCATGAGTTACAGCTCTGATATCTCCTCTTTTATTAGACCTCAGGCTATGTTACTGCAGCTTTACTGAGAGTCACAACGATGGATTTGGGAGTCTATAATCTTTTGTATCCAGCTGGAAGAGCACAGTCATAACAAGTCACCTTCTGATTAAAGTCAGTTTTAAGGTAGTGCATGCAAAGTGCATGGCCTGTACCAGCAATAGGGTGGCCAGCAGGAGCAGGGAAGTGATTTTACCCCCGTCCTCGGCACCAGTGGGGCCACACCTCGAACCCTGTGTTCAGTTTGGGGCCCCCTCCCAACTTGTTGTGACACTGAGGTGGTGGAGCAAGCCCAGAGAGGGACAACAGAGCTGGGGCAGGGTCTGGAGAATGTCCTGCAGAAGGACCCTGGGTCAGTCAGCGTGAAGCCAAGCACAGTAAATGGGGAGAATCAAGAAAAGGTTTGCAAAAGCGCCGTCCTCATCTGACCTGCAAGGCTGGCGGGGACGTACCCAAGCAGAGCACAGCTTCCAGAGACGGGGCAGTGTGATGCCAGCCTGGTGTGACCAGCAGGCTAGAGACCTGCGAGAGGATGGCTGGGGGACTCCCTGATTTGGCAGAGGTTGGTATTTTCCACCTATGGGGCTAAAAAAATAAAAATGTATTTTAAAAAAAAGGCGTTTTATGGAAAAAAGGCTGCAGAGAAGCACTCTGCATCGTGATGCCTATGGCAGCGTTCAGGCTGCCGCTGCACTTGATGCAGAAGTAAGAGGGACTTTGTTCAGAGCATGCACAGCATCATAAAGGCTGATTGAGAACCGGCCCCGAAGCTTTTCTTCCTCCAGCCCAGTTTGCCGGGAGAACCAATAAATTAAATAACATCAGAAACACCGAGCTCCTGTACGTAATGAGCACTAAAGCAAGAGGTCAGTGGGCTTAGTGAATTTGACTGGGTCCTTTTCAAGACTTTATGTTATTATTGACGTTTTCAGCTTCTTTGTGCAAGTTGCTGCGGAGCTTTCGAAAAAATTTTCCAGGCTGGAGAAGGGATGTGCTGTTCTTGATTTGGGTGTTGTATGTCGGCTTTGTACGTTGCTGTGGGCTTCGTCTTCCTGCCTTGAATCCACCCACCCCCCAACAGAAAAGAGCCAGACAAAGGATTTGTTTATGGTGCAATTAATGTCCCATCGATACTACCTGTAATATCTTTTCTTTTTTCATAAGAAAACAGCACAGCTACTGCTTGAGCAGCTTGCAACATAAATTAGAGAGAACTGCAAGGTTCGGCAAGTGTGCTTTTCCTCTTTACGTAGGAATTAAGTTTGAGAAGAGAACAGATGGTCACGAGCGGGTTTCAAGTAGCTCGTACATGATCCTCAAATACCCACCGAAGGCACAGACACCTTCTGGGATTCAGGTGGCTTTGGAACACCCAGTGCAGGTTATTCTGGTGGGTACGAAACCTGCCCCTACCCG
>NW_009694858.1:3652-9567 GCF_000703405.1 Apaloderma vittatum
GGAGGTGGGAATGGCTGCCCCGAAGGTTTGGGCAGCAAGATGCACGGTGTGTTGTCTGTGAACTCTGCCAGTTATGGATGTAAAAAAAGGGGAAAAAAAAAAAAAAGAGTTAGAAACAGAGCAGAACAAAGCCACCGCAGTGAAGAACATGAGTGATTTTGGCCATGGCACCTGCAGAATTATTTAAGCAGATTTGTGTGATATCTGGGGCTTTCCTCACAGTGTTTTGTCGTTGATGAGATCAAGACTGATGCTCTGTCCCCACTGCTTATCACATTTACTGCTTAATAGCAAAGGAGCAGCTGAAAACAAGCAAACAAAAAATTGTCAGGGAAGTCGAGTGATTGCATTACCACGTAACGAATGCCTGGAGTCGCCAGCGGTACTTTTGGCAGGAAAAAAAAAATCATTTTCTGTCCCAAGTTTTGTCTGTGTTTGCTAGGGAAGCGGAGCAAAGACAGTGGTTTTCTTTCTTCATCCAGCCTCCAAATATTTGCAATTTCTGTGTCCACCCCCCCGGGTGCATTCTTCAGTAGCATCCTTGCAAAAAGTATTAATCTAACACTTTCTGGGTAAGAGTAACATCTCAGAAAAAAAACCCTGAACAATAACTCTGATATTTTCTCGAGGGAGTGCTCATCAGACACCCTCACCCCACTGTCCATGGGGCTCCCAAGCTGTAAGCAAAGCAGGCTGTAGATCGATTAGATCCATCTTCTTTTTGCCTTCTCTTGCAGTCTGTTCTTTTAGAGCAAACAATTGCATTTAAACCTCTTGGTATACGCTGACTTTGAAGTTGAAATCTTGAGAAAACAAGGCCTTTAAGTTTTACTGTGAGAAAAAGCTACCCCAGTGCAGAACAACAGATGCTCTTTGCTCATCACGAGCCCCGCGGAGTCCCTTACCTCAGAAAATTAATTACTACAAAGACCTGAGGGTCACACCTCGTTGTGTGAAAGGGCTGGAAGGAGTTGGCTTCCCATGGCCAGCAGCTCAACCCTGTTGCCTTCCAGGGCTACAATTTTTCCTCCTACCTGTCTTCCCCAGGCGGATTCCAAGAAGAGCCACCATTAATCATGATTTCTATTTAAGAGAAACACACATGGAGTTTATCATTTTTTTTTATGACGTTACCAAAGACGCTATTCCTCATTTCATTCTCCATTTTTGAGAAAAAATACCATCCCCTTGCAAGTCAACAGGTGTTTTTGAGCTCACACTAAGGAACTACAGCAATTCCGTGTGCATTTCTCCCCTGGCTGCTCCCCTTGGCCCTTCCCATTGCTCTGCACTCTGCATAACTCAAACACCAAATGAATCAATTCCAAATGACCAGTTAATTCACGGGTAGTTCTGCCTGGGACACTGCTGTGAGGAGGGGGAAGAAGCCCTCCCAAACTGGGGCTGAGGGTCCCAGTTGTCTAACTGGAAATTCGTGCCACCACCAGTCTGCCAGCTGTTAATCTGCTCCCTGACCTGAAGCTCTAGAGAGAACTCACCTTGGTCAATCAAAGGAAAATCACGTGCCTGAGACTCATCACAGGACAGACTTCACCTTGAGCTCCTACAGCATCTAGCAGCTGGCTTGAAGAAGAAACCATTCAACTGTGCTATCAATTTAAAACCAAAAAATGCAGCAAAATCAAGCTCGAGCTTCTTTTTTGTTCTGCATATGTAAGCAACATCCATCCAAATGCTTTTGTTTCATCCTTTTAATTCAATTTATAATAACAGAGCGAATGCTCAAGAGCATGAACACGTTCATATGCAGGAAGCAAATTAACTCAGTAAATTACTGACAAGAACCAAACGAACCAAATGTTTCTTCCCCCAGAAAAACATCCTCTCAACCGTTATCAAACAAAAGACACCTGGGTGAAAAGCTTACACTCAGACCAGCCTCCCTGGCATGGCACTACTCGACGACACGAACCCATGCAGTTTAATCACAGCACCTAAGAAAATTATTTTTGATCTGCAAATATTTTGTAGTAGTTCCTTCTTGTGGGCTACCGAGTAAGAACTATCTGCTCACGTAGGCGTCCCATCCAACGGGGCTGGGGAAGCACATTCCTAAGGAGGTCACCCTGGGAAATAAATCCATGTGGAGTCAGGCGAGTCCGGTAAGAAGCCAACAGAAGCGGGGACTGCTGGAAGAGGCTCCTCCATCGCTCCTCAGGCAGATGGCACTTTAGTCCAAACCGTCCCACTTCACCTTAGAAAGTGTTTTAAGACACGAGTTCAGCTTATTCTGTTCCAGGCTGAGCATATTCAAGAGCCTGGATCAAACGAGTCTTGGGGGAAAGTGTTGGAACAACACTCGCAGCTTCGCTTTTCGCCACAGACCCAGGGAATTACCTTCAGACCTGCTCCTCACGGGAAGAGTTTCAGCAAGGGATTGAGGCAAAGGATTATTTCACGACAGGATTTAGACACGTAAGCAATACGAGTGTCTTATTTCCTCAGGCCCACCTCTGTCCCACCCCATCCCATCCTTACCGGATAAACCCCAAGATTTTGGGTAGAGCGGGGAGAAGTTTTTCCAAGGACACAGCTGACATGCAGGCAGAGGTTTTCTCAGGCCTCAGGTTGGAACCCTGCAACTCTCCCATGTTGCCTCTTCCAATTTTGCTCCTGTTTTATGATGAGGGAAATAGAAGAAAGTGTCAATAAACCTCAGAAACTCTTCGGAAACACGTGTGATAGGTATAGGTGCTTGGGATTTTACAGTACATATTTTTTTTCCTGTTACAATGTGGGTTCTGAGTTACAAAATATAACCCACATAATTTAAAACCATTTTTCAAGGCTAAGATGAAGCTTTAAGGGTTTTTTTTCCATTAGTGCTGCATAGTCATTAGATTTAATTGATGGAGTATTCTTCAGTTTTTCTTGTTCAGTCATACCTTGCTGTGTAAGGGCTACTTTAAACCATCTAAGATTACTGGATGCGGAGCTTACTGAACAACAAAATTCCATAAACTGTCGTCGGTCTCTGTACAATTAACAGAGATTAAGAAAGTGCTCGCATATAACATGTTTTTTTCAGTGTTGTGATTTATTTTACAGTAATTCAAGGCCCTTCTAACATGTGCTTTTGCTGTGAGTTGGATTTTGCGTTACCTTTGAAAGGTGACGTCTTTTCAGAGCTGCAGAATTTAACTTTAAAAAAAAAAGTCAATAAGGCAAAGAACCAAAATGTTCCTGTCCTTCTGAGCACCCCCCTTTTTTTTTTGTTTTGTCAGGGTTAATAACAGCAAAATTACAAACCAAACAGCTCTGGGAAAAACAACATCTGTAATATGGATTCTGCAGACAAAAGAGACCGCGATGATCATCTCGTATGACCTCCTCCTATTGTTATATTTAGTTATATGTAGAATATTTTATGAGAGCATCCGATGAGTTTTCATCTCAGCACCATTTAGTAGAGTCAAGAGATGATCACATGCCTTTAAAAAATAAAATTACGCATTGCAAGCAAATGGTTGCGGGGATGACTTACAGGTCAGCAGGGACACTGGCAGAGATATTTGTTTAATAAAGGGCATCTGTTCTTTTATGCTTTTACTAGTTATCTAAAGTGGAGGATAAAGAATGCATTACTGGAAGTCCCAGATATATTAAATAGAGAAATTGCTAATACAAAAAAGACACGGAAAAAAAAGTAGGAGAGAGCTCATCCAGATAGAAAATACAGGGAGAAAGTGAGAAAACGAGATATCATCTATGGAATAAAACCCAATCAAAATGAAAAGCTGTTCTAACTCCTGAGGGGAAAGAACAACCTAAGAGATGCATGATCAGATAACCCTGCGGAGAAATGACAGGGGAAGAGTCTCAGGGGAGCGTGCTTGCAGAGCAGGTTAGCAAGGGAAAAATAGCCTGAGCAACATATAACGAGGCAGGGCTATATGGATATAATCTTTTCGCAGTCACACGTGGAATATCCTGTTCATTCCTTCATCGGGTGGAGATCTGGTAAGAATTCAGCTCAGCACAGCCAGCGAGTTCATCAAGGCCCAAAGTCTGATTTACGAGGAAGAACGAGAAGAGTTCAAGAAGTATTATCGTAGAGTAAGAGACAAGCGCAGCCTGGGAAGGAGGGAACAGCCTTGAAATACATAAAACATATAAATAATGTAGATAAAGGGACTTATTTGCTAATTAGCAAATTCAAAGCAAACATCAAGGTGAAATTAAGGAAGGAATCCCATTCCACAGAGCAGAGGAGAGCAGCAGATTAAGATTTCAACGGCAAATTTAGGGAGCGAGCAACGACACTACGGCTCGGCAACGTGGTCGTGCTGAACCTGGGAAAATGCCAGTTAAATTCCTCAGCGTTAACATCCCGCCGAGCAGTTAATCTGTGCAGCACAGAAAGTGAGTCTCTGGGAGGTGATTCCTGCTCTGCCCTTCTCTCTGATCCCAGGGGATATTTCCCTCAAACTCACTTTTCTGGCGTTTCAGCACCAGTCCTGCCCTAAATGAGTATTTGCTTATTAGTCCAGACAAGCCCATTTCACATCTGATGTGCCCCAATGCACAGCCCCCGCCTCCAGAAAATCGCTTTTCGGTAGCTGTGGGTAAGGATATCGTGTTAATTCATTAAACCTTCGATTAGCATGCTGCTGCCTTCCATTGCCTAACAGCACCCACTGTGTTAATGGTCGTAGAGCGTGGCGTTGGGTACATACAGTGAGAAATAAAACACAAAATACGGGCAGGAGGGCGATTGATGGGATGCTCTAATCTACTGCTTCATCTCCTCTCCCCCTGCTGCCATTAGGAAATCAATATCGCCGAGTGAAAACACCAAGACCATCGTCTTGCACAAAAGCTTGCCTTGAGTGGGATTTAAAGTAAAACACTTCGGCAAAACTCTTTCAGACCCAAACCGGCCGCACCGTGCTCGCAGGTGGATGTTGGTTTCAGGCAGCACATCCATCCAGTAGCGATGAATGGCCTTCAGCTTCATTTGCTGGAAAAAATGCAGTGACTGTCAATGTTTTCTGGAGAGAAGCCCAAATCCGAATCCTAATCGCCCCCCCCCCCCAAAAAAAAACACCCCACATTGGGGATGTATGGAGCTGACAGATTAGCTAAGTGGTTAGGAATAAGTTTGGATATTTGTGGAGGTGGGAAATCTTCCCGCGTGTTCCAGCCTGTGTAATTGTAATTTCTGCACGGGAAGAGAACGTGTGTGGCAAGGGGAGTGTGACTGACTGCAACAGAGGGGAATGAAGAACACGCAGGAGACAGAATCCTAGACTGGCCTAGGCTGGAAGGGACCTTAGAGATCATCTAATCCAACCCCCTGCCATGGGCAGGGACACCTCTCAGCTAGCCCAGGTTACTCAAGGCCTCGTCCAACCTGGCCTTGAACACCTGCAGGGAGGGGGCATAAAATCACAGAATCATAGAATCATGTAGGTTGGAAAAGCCCCTGGGATCATCGACTCCAACCCTACTCTACAAAGGTCACCCCTAAACCATCTCCCCCAGTAACACATCTCAATGACCTTTAAACCCATCCAGGGACTCAACCACCAACCTTGGCAGCCTGTTCCAATGTCTGATGACTCTTTCTGTGAAATTTTTTTCCCAACACCTACTCTAACCCTCCCCTGCTGCAGTTTGAAGCCATTCCCTCTCATTCTATCGCTCATTACCCGTGAGAAGAGACCAGCACCAACCTCTCTCATCGTCCTTTCAGGTGGTTGCAGAGAGTGATGAGGTCTCCCCTCAGCCTTCTCTTCTTCAAACTCAACAGCATCCACAACTTCTCTGGACAATTTGTTCCAGAGTCTTGCCACACTTGTACTGAAGATTTTTTTCCTAGAATCGAATCTATATCTATTTTCCTTTAACTTTAATCCATTTCCCCTTGTCCCATCAGTGGACACTCTTGTAAA
>NW_009694858.1:9587-14618 GCF_000703405.1 Apaloderma vittatum
GCTATTAGGTCCCCCCAAAGTCTTCTCTTTTCAAGACTAAACAATCCCAGCTCTCGCAGCCTGTCCTCGTAGCAGAGCTGCTCCAGCCCCTGGATCATCTTTGTGGCCTACTCTGAACACGCTCCAATAGCTCCATGTCCCTCTTATGGTGGGGGCACCAGAACTGGACGCAGTATTCGAGGTGGGGTCTCACAAGAGCAGAGTAAAGGGGGAGAATCCCCTCTCTTGCCCTGCTGACCACGCTTCTCTTGATACATCCCAGGATGCGGTTGGCCTTCTGGGCTGCATGAGCGCCCTGCCGGCTCATGTTGAGCTTCTCATCTATCAACACCCCCAAATCCTTCTCTTCAGGGCTGCTCTCAACCCACTCTGTGCCTAGTTTGTGTCTGTGCCTGGATCAAGTTTTCTAGGTGCTGGAAAAGGCACCGTGAATGATCGGAGCGTTTGTGGCTGTGATGTTCTTGGCAGCGGGGGAGTGCAAGGAGCAAGGTGAACAAGGAAAATTTCCTGGATCTCAAGTTTGCTGGAGGCCACTCCAGCCCAACATTGCTCTAAGGAAATGGCTGATGTTGTTCATTTGGATTCTTTCCACTAACTCAGCGAACCATTGAGAAATTTCTTTCAAGAGAATACTGAGCAGGAGGGCTTGGCCTGCAGAAGACTTGAGCCCATGGCCTGGGCTCACCGGCCTTGCCACGTTGTAGTTTTTAGCAAAAGGAGTAGCTGGAGAAAACAGAATACAACTCAAGTCAATTATGCCAGTTCAAAATCAGCCTCTAAATTAATCCAATTACACTGCAGCAACCTTTGCGTAATGCCTAGAAGCCAGGAGATGATTCTTAAAGCAGTGGTTGGGGAAATGAGTTGGTAACGACAATAAGCAGCAACGGATACTGCTATTCTGAAAGTAAAGGTGGTGGTGGGGAGAGAAAACTATTATTCATTCTTCAAGTGAAGTTTATTGCTGAGCTATTAAAGGATAATGCACCAGAGCCAACCAAACACAGCGCTGCCTCCGGGTCTTGGTGAGGAAGAAGTTGAAACTTATTTCTCTTTACTAAGGAAACCTCCCAGCACTGTTATTACGGGTGTGCAGCTCCTAATAACCACTGCTCAGCCACCTGCTGGAACAGCGTGCCCACACAACGTCTCTGCCTCCGTTCAGGCAGGCTGCTAAAAGCCTATTTTTATAGTTTCAAAATTTAGGCTTCCAAATCAAGTCGGCGAAGGCAGCTCAGCTTCAGGGCCTTGATGTTTTTCATGGAATCACAGAATTGTTTGGGTTGGAAGGGGCCTTCAAGACCATCTCATTTCAATCCCCTTGCCCTGGGCAGGGACACCTCCCACCAGATCGAGTTGCTCCAAGCCCCGTCCGACCTGGCCTTGGACACTGCCAGAGCTTCCATAGTTTCTCTGGGCAACCTGTGCCAGTGCCTCACTGTGCTCAGAGCAAAGAACTTCTTTGTATCTGAGCTTGGGGGTCAGGTCATCTGCACGAGGCCAAAATTCTTCCAAAACACGCAGGATGCTCATGAGTTTTGGGAGGGACTCATATTTGTTGAAGCCATGGGTACTTGGGGTGGTCTGCATGCTTCTCACCCCAAGTATCTCTGAATCTTGGTCTAACTTTCTTGTTTTGCAGTATACCTCACAGCGAGACAATTTTTGAGCTCTAAATTCTTTTCAGACTACATCACTCAGATCCTCTCTGCTGGAAAACGGACGTATCCTCCAGTGCCTGATCACACAGACCAGAAACATAAAGAATGGAAGATGCTCTGCTCTGGAAATGCTTGGATGTAATTTCTGAGGCAGGATGCTCGCTGGTTCACACTGGAAGAACCTGTTCCCAACAGTGCAGCCCACATGCTGCTCAGGAAATGTTGCTTTGAGCTGAGTCAAAATTTCACAAAAGATTTGAGCATCATTTCAGCCCACTAGGGAAATTCACATTTTTTACACCCTTCCATTGCCTCAAGACTGCTCTTCTTGACAGTCCCTTACATTAAAAATTGCAAAGCTGGGAGGTTAGCTTAAAAATCACCCCGTTTACTTGTTGGTGGAGCCAAAACATCCTTCCAAACTTTGCCTCACAACCTGAAGGAGCAAAGGAGAAAACTTGCATTTTCTTAAAGCGCAAATTGAAATTCTTATTGTTGGCAGACCCCAAAACTCGCAGTTTTAAAGGGAAAGAGGGCTGGTAACAGCTGGCCTTGTAGCAAAAACGTGTCACGAGCGTTGAGCAGCTCTGTTTACAGATATAAATGTATTAAATTATTGTGATTAGCTAAGTATCTTCCAAGAAAGCCAAGGAAACATCACAGCAGGAGGGCACGGGAGCTGTCTGCTCACAGCAGGATGCTTTGCCTTGATGGGGATAAAGCCTCAACCTTTGCTGTACTTCCACGAGTCCCTTGGTGAAAAATTAGCAAACTTTCCTTAGCGTTGAAGGACATTGAGCCTGACTCAGTAACACCTCAAATAAAACATTCTTAGGTAGGATGTGGGACCAGATGTTTCAGGGAAGAAGAACAAATGATGATCAAGATAAATGATATTTTGCTGAGCTGAAACCACACGGTTTATCTCAGCAACAGCTGACAGTCCATACTTTAACAGCTCAGTCCCACCTTTGAGCAGGAAGGTCTCTAACACCCACAGTGTGCTCAAGCATTCCTCCCCTGAGTGGGGACATCCCTTAAAGTTACCCCTCTGCCATCGACATGGGCTAATAACATCAACTTCTGGGCAAGTGGTTATCAAGCTAGTTTTGAATTATTGACCTAGTAACAGCTAAGTACACTAACCACTTGCTACAGCAATTTTTAACACGCAGCAGATGTTCTAACTCACGTCCTTCCAGCCCAACGCCACCATCATCAATCACAGCAATGCTGGACTTGGCATATGGGCAGAGAGTTTGTCATCGCAGCTGCGAAATGCTGTGGCCGGGGCTCGCTCTTGAGAACATTTTCCATTTCCAGCGTCCCCATCACCGGGCACTTGGGTTGCCCTCACACTAGCCCATGAGAAATCTACTAACACTGAGTAAGCAAAGAGCGGCTGGAGGCTGCCAACAGTGCCCTAACAAGGTAAATGAGTCGGGGATAAAGCAGGAATTACGACAAGCACAGCCTCTGTCACAAAAGAGGAGCTCTTCCGGCGATGCACAACTTTCAGACTCGCCAAGTTTCTATTCTTCTCTGTCCCACAGCCCACCTGGGGTCTGCTCCCATCTCCGTAGCTGCCTTCTGACTTTTAAAAAAAGGAAGCGGCTGGATGCGCGGCACAAAAACAAAGCGCTGGGAAGTGGTTTGAATTACAGGCAGGAAGAGCCAGCTGTGGGGTGTCCTGGTTTAAGCTAAACCAGAACAATTCTGCTCAGCGATTTCACTTTCTAGCTAAGTCTCCTCTAAGAGACTGCACTTTCCGAAGTTAACAGCTAGATCTTGTGTGCCACACTGGGGTGCTGGGAAGTAAAAGGGTCACACGGAAGTCAAAAATTCAGACCTCTGGGGAGGAACGGATGGGGCAGGTGACCCAAACCTGATCGACAAAGTATTCCATTCCATGGGCGTCATATTCAGTGTAAAGCTCTGGGGTGCCAGGAGCCGGCTGGGAACTGGGATCTGAGGACAGAAAGTGAAAAAAACCCAGAGAAATAAAATGGAGCAGATTCTTCATTTGGTATTCGGTGTCAAGGAAAGGAAAGCTTTTCTGTGGGCTGCAGCTATAAGATTAGGAGAGGCAAAGTTAAATTATTAAAACATTTATTCGCCCGACTGGATGTGGAGCTCTCCAAGGACCAAACACATCCACTTAATTAAATCAGAGAACTTCCTAAGGACCATTTACATGGGCACTAAGCGACACGTTTAATACTTATGTCCTGGAAGGATCATACGTACCCGGGGTGGTAAAGCTGAAAAGATAAAAAGCTCTTCGGACTTCTGGCTGTATTCCCTGCCAAAAAACCACCAGTGCTTGGTCTGAAGGCAGCATGAGGAGGAGGAGGAGGAGGCTGTTGCCTACGGGCTTTGCTGCTGACGGCTGATCAACAGCAATGGTAGGCTGTGCTTTAGAGGGAACCGCTTGCCTGTTGTGAAAGAGCGACAACATCCAAAATCTGACAGACGAGGCAAGCAAACATTCTTGGGGGCCGGGAGACACTGGTCTCCTGTAAAGAAGGGGAAGGTCGGTCCTTGGCTAGAGTTTCTCCCTTATGGTTTCTGTGAGCAGAGACCCAACACTGTGATTCGCTTTTTCAGGACTTCTCATGGCAGACGTGGAAGGGGCGGAGGAGAACACCAAGCAGGATCACAACCCTGAACTTCCGCAGGACCAGCTTTTACTTTTGTGAAAAAATAGAAGAGATTTGCTGCAAACAGGGTACTAGAAGGCAAAGGAGCCCAAGATAGTTGGTCAGTATTCAAGAACCACTTCTTCCAAGCTCAAGATCAGTGCATCCCAACAGGTAGGAAATCAAGAAAGAGAACCATGAGACCCGCATGGTTAACCAGAGAACTGCTGGGCAACCACAAGTGGAAGAAGATAGTTTATAAATCATGTTAGGAGAGGCTGGCCACTTGGATGGAGTATAAGACTGTTGTCAGAGAATGTGGGGAGGCAACTAGGAAAGCTAAGGCCTCCTTGGAATTAAAGCTTTTGAGGGAGGTCAAGCACAACAGAAAGGGCTTCTTCAAATACACTGCCAAAAAAACTAACACTAGAGGCAATGTAGGCCCTCTGGTGTACAAGGTGGGTGCCCTGGAGACAGAGGATACAGAGAAGGCAGAGTTACTAAATGCCTTCTTTGCCTCTGTCTACGTTGTTGGAGACTGTCCTCAGGAGGCTCAGTCCCCTGAGGAAGTCAGGATAAAGGAGGAGTTTGTCTTGGTTGGTGAGGACTGGGTTAGGGATCAGTCTGAACATCCACAGATCCATGCACCCATGGGTGCTGAGGGAGCCATCAGAAGTCACTGGTGGGCCACTCTTCATGGTCTTTAGTAAGTCGTGGGCAACAGGAGAGGG
>NW_009694859.1:0-240 GCF_000703405.1 Apaloderma vittatum
TGCGCCGCGGTGCCGGGCAGCCGCAGCCCCCGAGCTGTTGCTGAGCTCCAAAATCAATGGGGAGGGAGGAAAAAAAATACTAAAATCCTTCCACCAACTAGGATTTTGTGCCGTTTACCCGTCGCAGCGGTCACCTCTCCCTGTTTTCTCGAGGGGGCAGAGGAGAAGGTGAGAGGTGTGATGAGCTCCGTGCAGGTTTGTCCCTGCTCCCTGACCCTCCCTTTCCACCCTTGCCGTGCT
>NW_009694859.1:271-19390 GCF_000703405.1 Apaloderma vittatum
CTGGGTTTGTTTTCTCGTGGGTCGGTGCTTTGGTCTGAGCTGTCCTGCCCTGGCGAGGTCTGGGAGGACAGCCCTTGCAGTCGGGCTGGTGTGGAGAGCGGCTCATCTTCCCCTCCCCGCTTACCTTGGCTCGGAGGGAGAACAAGCTGCAGCTCCCAAAGGCCTGTGTGCTGTGAACGAGGAAAACCGCTGATCCTGCGGGGATATCGCTTTCTTTCAGCTGCTTTGGTGAAGCTAAAATTACCATTCTGTTGTAGTTGTAACTTAATGGAAGAAGGCTTTGTTTAATAGGAAACTGTTGCTTTTCTATTTACAGTGTTCTGTGGTTCCAAGGGAAGCTTACAGTGCTGCTTCCCATAATGTGTTAATTCCCTCCCTGTGAGGCATCTCTGGCAGCTTCAATTTGTTCTGGGACTTGACATGGCATGGCTTTGAAGTGTTGCTTTTGAAACTGGATAAGGCAAGCGGAGAGCCGTTATCTCTGTTGCTTGAAGAGAAAAACCAAAGCCAGCATGCTGGGGCCGTGCTCCAACATGTCCCTGCACATGGTGCAGCTCGCTGTGCAGCGCTCCGTGTTCAGGCTGGGGTGTGTGAACAGGATTGATCTCTAGGTGTAGCAATAAATTGCTTTCCTGGGTTTGCTCCCTTGGCTTTTGCCTGGAGAAGGCCAGATCTTGACAACCAGGAGCATAAGCATCAGGCTCTTACCATTCCAGCGAGGAGTTCAGGCATGTCGTTGTTTGATACGGTAGGAAGGCTGGGCTTTAAGCTGCAGTAGGAGCTGAGCCACTGGGTCACGATAGTTCCAGGCTAGAGGTACTTTGTGCCAGTGATGACAGCTTGCCTCGAAAAAGAAAACTATCCAGCTATTTCTTTGCCTTGCTTTTGCAATATGTCTTGTGAGTTGGAGCTGGCGTGCTTGGAGTGGGATGTGTGTAGGTGCATATGCTCCCTGGCTCAGAGAGGGTGAGCAGAGCTGCCCATCCAGCCTCTCCTGGAGCTGAGCTGCAAGGGAACCTCACCTGTCCCTGTGTTGCCTCAGAGAGCGGTGACCTGTCCCCATCACTTCCCTCTGCTGTGTCTTTCAAAGCCAAAAGTTTCATTAACCTCTAAATGCCTTTGCCTGATACAGTTAATTATCCTTGCACTAACCAGACTTTCAAGGCCCAGCTTTCTTTTGATGAGGAGGGATTGTGGTATTTCTCTGACCTTATGGGCTGTTGTGGGTTGGCTACACTGACGATCTGGTCAGCCTGCAGCAGAGGAGACATTTGGAAGGACAGGGTAGGAGAGCTCTGTTGGCTGGAGGGAGAGGCACTGTTTAGGCAGCGGCCACCACAAGCGCTTATGTGGTTTAGACGCTGGCTGGGTTTGAAGAGGTGGCACTATGCTGAGCATGTCACTCTGTACCTCAGCCAAGGGCCTGCTTGCCAGAGGACAGCGCCTCTTCTTGCTGGTGTTTGTTCCCTGAAGTTCCTGAAGTCATTTGAAGTCACCCAGTCTTTGTGCCAGCCTCTACTGGATGGTGGAAAGAACAGTCCTGTCTGAAAGGCAAGTATTCTGTTAGGTGTCAGTGCTGAGCTTACAAGAGCCTTTATAGGGTTGTTGCTGCCTGGGAGCAGGGGAAGGAGAAGCTCCTTTTACGAGAGGCTTCAGGAAAAGTCTGGGGATGCTGGATGGCTTCTGTAGATGATGAACAGGGTGATCTGGGTCTCCAGAGGCTGTACCTGCCTGGCTGAGGGGCAGAGAGAATAAATCTGATGCAAACCAGGGCATGCCGAGCTAGTGGAGGGGAAGGGATGTGTGTTGGTGGGGAGCTCAGTGTGAGGATTCCGAGTTGTGGAAGGCAGTTTGTCGGATAACATCTGAAATCAATACGTGCAATTACTCTGCCTTGCGAAGATGCCTGGAGAGAGCACACCTGTCACTGCCCTCCAGTGCAGGTGGGTGACAGGCAGGTGGAGTGTCGATGGCTCTGTTAATGGGGAGACAGGCTCTGCTCACGTGGGAGATAACGCTTGGCTTTGGGGCTCTGCGTGGGTGCTGAGCACCTGGTGTTAGGTGATGTAAGGAGGCAAAAGGTGGGAGGGAAGGTGGTTTGCACGGATTCATCAGCAGAGCCCAGCACTGGGCAGCATCAGACTCTGGTAGGAGCTCTCCTGACACCTGAGCGTGAAGGAGGGTGGGTGGAAAAGGCTTCTGGGTGGGTTTTTACCCACCACTAATTTGGGTTGAAGGGAGGCTTCTTCCTGCACAGCCCCTGGCAGATGCTTGCTGCTACTCGGTCCTGTCACTGCTGTTGAAATTTGGGAGCTTGAGAAGAAATGAAGCTGAGCCTGTCCTTTTGCTGAGAACCAGCGAGGAGGCAAGTTACCCCTTCATCTTTTGGAATAAAGCAAGGCCTGTGTTGTCAGTGTGAAAGCCAAGTATAAATTTGGTATGAGATAAAACGTTACTGGCTTGTGCCTTAAAAGACAGGAAAGGAGACACATCTGGGGAAAACTACATATACAGTCACCTTTATCAAAATTCTTCCTTTAAATGTCTTTTCATGGGTTCTTCTCTTTAGTTCTTTATTTTATTTTATTTTTTGGCACAGGGTGTCACTTGCTTTGAGAAACGGGCATCCAGCATGCAGGGAGGTGACCCAGTCACCAGAACTATGTGGTTGAAGACATGAATGTGGGTAGCTGGCTGTAAAAGCGGTGGAGATGATTGAAGTGTACAGAAGCAGTTGTTGGCATAATGCAGTCATCATGACAGATCTGAAGGTTAGTTAGTGATGTCTGTGATAGATAAAGCATCAAAGCATTTGGTACAGCAAATAAAGGAATGATATCAAATAATATCATGTGGTCAAGCATGTTTTTTACTTGAGACTAGTTAAACTTAGCATGATTGGAGAAAAAGGTCTGAAATCTGCTAAAGAGAAAAAATCCTGATAACTGATAAATTGGGGGAGGATAGAAATCTGAAGGATAATGGTGGGAAGAGGCTGCAGTGACTTCATGGGTGTGTGGGAGGGTGGCTGCTGGTTTGTGGTGGTGGGTGAGGTGTAAGCATACAGGCACATTTCCAGCTCTTCTGAGAAACGTCTTGAGTTTCTGGCTTTCGTGGTTGACCTTAAGGCCAATTTAAGGTGGTGGCCTTCAGGATGGAGTCCTTAATCACAGAAAACCACGTTTGGTTAGGGACACCTGCACCAGGTGAGGTTGTTGCAGATTCCTTTGGAGGCCTAACAATTCTACACCTGCTCAGGCCCTGGGTGGCAGCGACAGCCCTGCACCAGCAAGTGTAGTGTGCTCAGAGCTGTCTGCTGCAGAGAGAGCCTCTTGGTGTTGGTCTGGGTCAGAAGTGGCACCTGGTGACAGACAGAGGGGAGAAGGGACAAAACTAGAGCTGTGGTGAAGCGGGGAAGTCTCCCATGGGTTGCTAGGAGAGGCTTGTGCCTTACTTAAGGGCTGTTAGGAATTAGCAAGTGCAGCATTTCTATCTTCCCCCTCCTCCCCGCCCCGCCCTGAATCAAACATCAAGGCTGTTAACAAAATCCATCTAGAATTTTGATTCAACTTTTCTTTTTTTCCAGCTGCTGTGTTGCTTTCCAGTCTGTTTTTCCCTGTATAGTTTCCAGCTACTGTGTTGCTTTCCAGTCTGTTTTTCCCTGTACACTATACAAATGCATTAATTTTGTAGGCTTCGTCATTAATGGTGGGATCCAGTCAAGCACTGTGTAACTTCTAGTTCTAACTTACTTATGAATTTGCAGTCTGGGTTTATTGGTCACTTTTGTACAAATGCATTAATTTTGTAGGCTTCGTCACTAATGGTGGGGTCCAGTCAAGCACTGTGTAACTTCCAGTTCTAACTTAGGAATTTGCAGTCTGGGTTTATTGGTCACTTTTCCTACTGGGTTAAGCCTTTAGAAACATTTTCCTGTTCCATAGCAGTCTTCAGTTTTATTTTTGGCATGAACAATATGGACAGAAGCAGAGGGAGAAACATAAATGTTTGTCATAAGTGTCAAGTACATGACATTGGAGAATTTTTTTTTATTGCTTTCATCTGCTGGTGTCCCTGGATGGGGAAGTTCTCAAAAGTTTTGACCTTTCAGGAGGACACAGCCTCTCAGTGGGCCCAGGCTCACGGCCAAAAGGAAAGCCTGTCCCATGGCAGCTGGGAGCTTCTTAACCCAGAAACTTTCTGACTTAGGGAGTGAACCTGGCCGTATATGAACTCTTTTATTTTACTTCATGATGGCACCAGGCGTATAAGCTGAGTCATGCGTTGTGGATAAAGGTGTGGTTTGCTGAGGACTTGTTTCTTTTGGGTTGCTGCCCTGGACGGGCGTTATTTAAGGGTGAGTACCTCTTGAAATAGTTGTTCTTTCTGCCAGAAGCCATGTGGGATTAATTTAGCCTGTTTGTCTCTGGGGTGGTTTCAGGGTTTCTGCAGATCGGTGGCTGTATTCGGGGAAGGCTGCGAAATGTTGTGATTAATTCTTCAGTATTGTTCAGAGCGTTTACGGCGAAGCTGTTAGCTAGTTAAGAGTTACTGCTCTAATTATTCTGATGCGAGTGTAAACAGTGAGGCTGTGATGTGCCACTGTCTGCTGGAGCAGCGTTTGAGCATGTGTCCTTCCGACATATCGGCGTCCTTCCCCTTTTTCCTGTTCCCGTGCTGTACTCTCTGCAGAGCAGCCGTGTCTATGTCCTGGACGAGCAGGAAAGCCAGGGCAGTGCAGCCTCCCTTTCTGCAGATACCGATGCTGAATGGCCACTGCTCCTCTGAGGTCAGTGGAGCCAAGTTCATTATCTCACTTCTTTTGCTATCTTCTGCAATTCCCAGTTGTTTCCACTCACTCACACCAGTAGACGAGAGGAAGACTGTGTCCTGTCCTTTCAGCTGACAGCAGAGACTGGGGTCTGGATGGAAGTCCCTGCTGAAGAGCAGAGATGGGGCAGAGGGATCTGTATTAAGCTGTCGGTGCTGTGTGCTGAGATGCGAGGAAGAGAGCAGCTCCCTGAGATGTGCAGCTCCTGTGCGATATCCCCGGAGTGTTTCTGGAGCGTGCCGATCGATTTTTCTCAGCCAAGCAGCTCCATAATTGTGTGACCTTGTGAGGACAAAGCATTAATGACACATTTTGGATGCATATTGGGTCCCTGTTCCCTTGAGGAAACTGTGCAGGGCAAGACTCCAGACTTTGAACAGCTGTGCAGATAACTTGCAACTTCAGAGGAAGAAAAATATTTGGTATTTTCACAAATTGCTCGTATGGCTGATGAAATCTAAGCATGCTACATAGAAGAAAGTCCTGCAGACCCATGAAGCTTTCAACTGAAGAAGGGTAATTTGGTATGCAGGATGTAAAATTAACACAGACTCCTTCAGTTGTTCCTCTGGCTACAGTTTTCCTTGCTGAACTGGAGCTCCAGTTCACAGACCGACCCAAATATTGTGTGCTTAGCCTGGGTGTTAAACTAGGAGTAGATATGAAGGGCTCAGCTCGGATAGGAAGAGGAGGAATGAAGAAATGCTGTGGAAGCCCAGGTCGAATAAGGCCTTCTGAAGAGTACTGGATGTGTGACTGCTGGTGGCTGTGTTGAACTGGTTGTACCAAGAGATGTGAGATCATTGTACCCCAGTGACCTGGGCTTCAGTGCCTACAGTGGGCAGTTTGGTGCTGTATTGGAGTAGTGCTCTGCACTCAGAGGCTGCTTTCCTTCTGCTGGCTTGTATTCCTCAGCTGTTCCTCTGTTGCAAAGATTATTCACAATTTTATATTGTGGTTTTGTGCGTGCAGCAACACTTGGACCAAACACCCCGTAGTTTGTCTTGGTTTTGCCCTGCTTTTGCGTGGTGTGCGTATTAACGAAAAGACTTACACATGATGAAGTCTCTCATGGGTGTCAGTCTCTTCTCCCCTCCCACTCTAGGCGGTAGTCAAGTTTTTTATTCTCTAGAATAGAAGTGAGGACCAAAACCACAGAAGAGCTGGTGAGGATAGGATTTATTTGTGTACAAGTAGCATGGGCACAGCGTCATGCAGCCCACAGTTGCAAGCTGTCACATCTACAGTACCTAGAGCTGAAGGAATTTGACAGCGGCAGGAAAAAAAAAAAGCGCCAGCACAGCTTTGTGAAGTGCTGTGTGCGTGCAGCCCTACCTGAAGCTGGCTCTAATTACCAGCTCCCATGCTGTTCTGCTGCCACATCCAGCTCTGTCAAGTTACTCTCAACTACCACCTGCCTTTGTGTTTCCTCACCATGGTCCTGGCAATGTGCAGGCATCACTGGAGCTTTTCTTCTGCTTCTGGACCTCCTTGTGTGCTAGATGCAGCTGGTAGTCTTAGTCTGATTTGCTGCTCTAATGTGCGCTCTCAGAGAGAAGTTGGGAAGCTCAAAGGGTCTTCTGCTACAAGAGGGTTGCTAGCTATTGCTTCCTGCTGGGTGTCTGCTACTTAGACCCTTCCTTCCCCTCATACAAGCCCAGCACACGGGGCTTTGCCTTCTTGTGGACAAGAAGCTGGAAGATGTGCGAGCTGCCTCCTTATTAGGAGCCTGGGATGGATGAGGTGTGAGCATGAATCACAGATCCGTTGGGGAAGGAGGCCTCCTTGCTGCAGCATGTGAAAGGTGATTGATGGTAACACTGAAGCAAAGGGATGGATTTGCCCTTCTGGGGACTTGAGTGCTGCCTTGGAAAAGTATATTCTGCTTCTTCAGAGCTTCCCTCCCTGTCTCGTTATGAATGGTCACAGATGCATGTGGAAAATCTGGGAGGGAATGAGAGAACTGGGTTTGGATACTGATAATATAGAAGGTGATAGCCCCATGCTGAAGAAATCCAGATACTTGAAAGACAAAAGGACTTGGTGCAGTGTTCCTGTGACAAAAAATTATTACAGTACACATGCACAAGCCAACCACTTAGACAAGTCAAGTCTTAATTTTGACAAACGCTTGCTTCTGGTAATGCTGTCTGGATGGTGCTGTTCTGTGATATTATTTGTGCTGGAACCAAGGGTCTGGGTGTGCTAATGGTGTGCCTGCCTCGAGCAGTGGTGTGAAGACAGAAGATTCATCCACTGACCTCTAACTGATGAGAGGCTTTGACTCTGAAGTCTGGATTGACCCTTCTAGTACTGTCGGGGAGCCTGAGGGACAAAGGTTAATGACGCCTGAGGCTCTCAGCTCTGCGAGACGGAGTGTAAAACAGACCCGAGATGAGCTGGGTTTGCTTTGCCGTGTCAGCACCTCATCCCCAGGCTGAGGAATGGCCCTGGAGACGTGGGAGATGTCTGAGTGCAGCCTGTCAGGCCAACCCTTCTGAGTGCAGAGGGAACAGAAACTTGTGCCTCTGCTTCAGGGCTTGGGTATGGGGTTACTGTGTGTGCCGGCTGTGATCAGTTTGGAATGGTGAGAACAAGCTCGTCTGGCTCAGCTTACCTAGTGCGCATGGTGTTGGCAGTGGAAAGGCTGGGAAGTGTGAACATTTGAGGAAATGGGCAGAAGGAAGGGATTTATGCAGACCTGAGAGGGCTTGTAGCTATGATGCTGTCAGGTCAGTCCTGCCCATTTAAGAATGCAATGTAGGCTTTCCTGCCTTCGCCCTGTAGTAGCGGTTGTGAACTTCAGTGCTCTCAGCTGGCAGATCAGGCCATGTTACTACTGTGCACTTGCATGTCAGAGAGATTGAGCATCTTTTCTAGCATGTTTCCATACTCTAATTGGGCTTCTGCTTTTTCCTTTCTCATGCAGTATTGATGGGAGCAGTGCTTGTAATTTGCCTTGAAGCCGTAGTAAAAAGGCATGATTTATTCATAACAATTGCTGGGAGTCCATTCCTTAATGCCAGGTAGATTGAAGTCAGATTGCAGAATGGAACTGGCCTTTTTTGTCAATTTTCAGAGTTTACTGTTTCCACGGAGCCCAAAAGTGGCTATGCTCCACCTGAATGCCACTGTGTCTGTCTGCCATCTGGAGCGAATATCAGGGGTGCGAAAGAGCAGCATAAGATTATGTTCCACCTGTGGGAATCAGTTCTTTGAGGGCATGTCCTCCGAGCTGCTAAATGAATGAATGAGCAAAACCAGTACGGCTTTTCCCGTGCTCTTCTAAACAGCTGTCTGCTTGCCTCACTGTTTCTTGTGTTAAGAGCACAAACTTCACAGCAGGGACCACTGGTTTCTTTGTGCTGCATCAGGCACTGGTGATAAGTGCAGCTGAAATGCCACAGCAATGGAAAATGTGCCTCTAGGTCAGATGCAAAGAGCCGGGGATGCGAGGCCAAAGGGCTGTTTGTTCGCTAAAGTGACGTCTCTGATTTCACTCTGGAGTGGTGTGTTGCTGGGCTGCCTTTTGGCTCAGTGCCTGCCCACCTTCCCTGGAGAAGCCCCCTCCCTTCGTTGCCAGAGAGGTCTCTGGCTCTTGCTGCTCTTGGGGCTGAGGCTGCTTGCGGTGGTGGCACCAGCCTCCTGCTGGTGGCATGGCCACAATGCCAAAGCATGTATGAGTTTTTCCTGTGAGCTGGACAGAGACGCCTGGATTCGTTGAGGATGTGTTATGGTTGCTGCAGGTGCTGAGAATCTCATTCCACTAAGATCCTTTGGAGGAAAGGAAACCTTCCAGAATCTTTAATATTCCATGCTCTTTAGATATGAATAAATATTTCCTTGGCCTGAAACAATCTCCTGCTGTGAAATCCATTCCAGCCTCTTTGTCTAAGACAGTCAGTCTCCTTCCTTCACTCTCCTCCCATGCCCCAGCTTCTGTTAACCTAGAAATGTGCTGACACTTCACCATCAAACTGGTTTCTTGCATGTTAGGGCAGCCTTTGCAAGTTGTCAGTGTAGCTGCATGCGAGAGAAGAGGAAGGTGGCTCAGAGTGCTCATCTCCTGGGGAGTTTGCTCTTCCCTGCTGATGGCTCTGCAGAGGTGTTGGACAGCTCTGTCTGTGTGTATCTGTTCCCCTCTAAAGGAAGGGTGTGGGGCTGGGGAGTGAATGAAGAAAGACATTTCATCATTAAGACATTTATGTTGGCAGTGCTCCCTCCTGTAGAGACTCCCTGTCTTGCCATGGCACTGTGCGGATTCGAGCCTCTTTGCAGCTGGCTGTCCCACTGTCACCACCTGGGCATCACTCGGTGCCTCTGCAGTTCTTGCTCTACTTTCTTGGCAAGAAGCCTGTGACTCCCTTTCTGTTCCACTCCCCAGGAGGCTGAGCTGTCTGACACTCCCTCATACAAGAAGTTTGTGGGGGGTTTTTTATAGTTCATCGGTGGGATTTCTGCAGTTCCCTGATCTGGTGGCAGGTGTGGCTCCTGAGGGGTTGTTCAGGAGCAGGTACAGGTGTCTGTGCTAGTCGGGGTGGATCGAGCTCCTGCCCGCAGCTGAAGGCAGCTTGTTTGTACCTGGACAGGTAACACCTTGAAGCAAAGTCGTCCCAGCCAATTCTTACTTGCTGATATTGAGAAACACCTTTTCCAGCAGTAACTTGGCCAAAGTCTTTCACCTCCTCCCAACTTTCCTGCAGCCCTGGTACCTCCCAAGCTGAGCAGTGCTGGCCGTGTCTAGATTGAGGCACTTAAAGCCAGCCAGCCCTGAGGCAAATGGCACGTCCGCTCTCCAGATGGCTTCCAGTCTCACAGGACACCTGGCTCTTCCTGCCCTGCACAGCCCTGTCCTGTGGCTGGACAGGGGAGAGTCAGCAGGGCCAAAGGCTTTGTGGGGATCAGCTGAGCAGCTCCTGGAGGCAGGTGGGAAGCCAAGGGCTGGAGCACAGGCTGCTGAGCAGGAGGGGCGTGGAGAAGCCTGCCCAAAAGGGGCTCTGAAGATGCTCTGAGGTCACTCTTCAATCTGAACAGCCACAGCAACACTTGGTTGGGAGCCTCACCTGCAAAAGCTGGAGCCTTAAAGGATGTGAAACACCCCTCTGTCGGGGTGGAGACCCGGGCTGTGAGGCCTTGGGAATCCACAGCCTTCTTGTCTTGTTCCTGTGCAAAGCTGGGGCTCTTGAGACAACAGCAGAGCTGCTGCAGTGGCTGCCACCAGCTGAAACTGGTCAAGGAAAGTGTGACACCAGCAAAATCCCAGAAGCAAATCAGTCTTCTGACTTGCTGGGTCACTTATCAAGAAAGAGAGCCGGGTGCTCTCTGGGCTTGTCAGTGGGAGAAGGCTCTCTCTGACCAAGTGTAAACCACAGCCTTGCTGTTCTTCATCCTGTTCTCCAACCCGAAACTGCCACAAGATGTGATCCCAGTAGAAAGGATTCCCGCAGACACTGTGGGCTTTGTGTCCCTTCACTTCAGATTCCTCTGAAAACAGCGATGACAACACCTCTGAGGCATCCGGGGTTGATGTTGATCAAAGGCGGTTGCTCACGTTAAAACCAGATAGGCTGCAGCTACTCCTTCGTGTACGAAGCTGGAACCTGTTGGACCTGCCACACCTCTGGGGCGCTGGGGAGCTGCTGGATCTTCCCCTGGTGCTGGGCAGGTCGTGCATCTGGCTCTGTGGCGAGTTAAACCAAAGGTGCTCTGACGATCAGGGTGGGCAGAGTCTCCCTCCTGTCAAACTTTTTGTTCTGACTACAATTTTATCTGCTTGGAAACTTGTTGCTTTTCTAGCCTTTCAAGCCCACCTCACGGAGAGCATGGGAATTGTAAGTATTTAGACATATAACAAGAATGTTGTAATTAAAGTCCTTAATTTTATTTTCATGTTTGAGGGTGTTTTTTTTTTTAATTCCTTTGATTTAAAGGGTCGTAGTAGCTAATTGGATTCTGGGCCAGACTTGCACAGGCAGCCAGAGGGGAAGGGACCGCAAATGAGCCTAGCCAGGAAATTGCACATTTAAATATAGTTCTTGGTGGGGTCAGCAAAACACCCAAGGGACAAATTAAGAATAAAATTTCTGCTGTAATGTGTTCATTTAGCTGCAGACATCATCTTAAGGGAAACAAAAAGGAAGCCTGAGAGTGAGGAGAGCAAATTGAAGGGTAGATGTCACTTCCATGGTGCGTTTGTGTGCTGTGGCAGGTCTCTCCCAGGCAGTAGCATCCTTCTCCTGTCCTCTGGGTTGGCTTGTGCATTGGCTGATTCCAAGAAGAAACCACTCAAATGATTTTTGAGGTTGGGGCAGTTTGGGTTTCCCAGGACCTCAGACCCAGCCCTCAGTGCTCTGCCTTTCATTCTGATTATCTTCCCAGGGGAGATCCATGAGCTCAGAGAGGCAGAGCTCGTCAGGAATGAGGCCTGATCCTACATCTCTCTCTTGTCTGGAGGGCTGCAGAGCTGTTGGCTCTTCAGTCTAGATGGAATAAGATTTCACCAAAGCTGGTGCACCCATGAAGGGGCAGTGGGGAGACCATCAACACACCTTGCCTGCAGTTTTTCAGAGTTTTTCGTGCTCCCTGGGCACGTTTCACAGAGCCACGTTAAGAGCTCTGTGTGCAGCTGGAGAGTGGTGTTTGACTGTCTTCAAGACCTGCTGGGTGCCTGTAACTGTGTGACTTTTCCCTTGTCGTTTATAAATGATGTACAGAAATACCTTGGGATCGCAGAGAAACAGTTGAAACCTGGAATTTGGAAGGCTCCAAACCTGGAAGACAAATGAAGCATGAAGAAAGGAGCAAAATGTCATACTTTTTTTTTTTCTGGCTGGTTGGGTTTGGTTTGTTTGTACGTATTGTTTTTGTTGTTTTATTTTAATCTGGGACCATGACTCATCTGAGTGGTCAATATGTTACAGATGCTGTTATACAGGTAGGGTTTTCGTTGCTGCTTCTCTCTAAACAGCTGTGGTAGGCTTGTTTGCACAGATGCCAGTTGGGGCTAGACTTTCAAGGGAGTTCAGCACCCACTTAAATGCACTGGCCTTCGGGGGATAATTTCTTAAACTCTCTTTTTAATGCCTGCTTTGATTGTAAGCTCTTTGAGCCAAAGCTTGCCTTTCAGGATGCCTCACAACATTAAGCACAGTGGGGCAGCGAGCTCCATAACCTGGCAACAGCACCAATTAATACTGAAAAGTTGTAATAATCTGGCCAAATTTGCAAGTGCTGGTCTAGGCTCTCTGCCTGGATATCAAAAAGGAGAGTTAATTACAGTGTGAACCAAAGGGAACTGGCTGGCCTGAGGGAAATGCTGTTCAGGTTCTCCTCAGGCCCCAGGTCAGCCCATGTCGAATCACAGCTGCATCAGCCTCTACATTTTGTTCCTCCTTCAGTGAAATTACCACCGAGTGATTTCTGGTGAGTGTAACCACATTTTATACAGAGAGAATGAGTCTTGGCTCCTTTTTTTCTCTCTAAATCCAGATAACAGAGGTTGGGCTGGGATTGCAGAAGCAAATAGAAGAGGCTCTTCCTTCTTGTCTTGTAACACTGCACAGAGTATTTGTGTTGGCTTCCTGCTGGCCCCGTGTTAGGATCTACCACGGAGCAGTGGATGTGTGGGAAGGGTTTGTCCTCTCAAATACCAAGTGAGATAAGTGTTGGGGGTGAATGAATTTCCCTGTGTGATGGGCAGGTGTGGCGCTATTCGTGCTTTCTGTGCAGTGCTTGTCATGTTGCAGAGCTCAGTTCCCTGCAGTGTTGTGGAGGCTAAGAAAGTAAATAGCTTCAAAATGGTCCTAGAAAAATTCTGAGATGCTCTCTGATGGCTCCATGAGTGACTACCTGCATTTGTGAGGTGCTGCAAGGAGGACAAACTCTAAACTTTTCCTGTTTGTCGTTACTATTTATAAGCTCCTAGTTTCTGCACCAGCACCCATCCAAGCATCCACTACCAGCCCCTCTTGGACACAGAAATCAGGGCGAGATGGAGACGTGGCCTGACTCAGTATAACTTGTCCTGTAAGTGATCATCTGGCTTGTTTTCTAGAAGCTCTTGACCTACATCTCAGACTTAGTGCTGGGTCAGGAAGGAAGAGCAGTCACAAGTCCCGAAGGCACATGAGTGCAAAGTTTCACTGTTAGCTTTTGTGTCTTTTTCTCAAGATTGGAGGTCTTGGTGTCAGCTCGGCCCAGGAGGTGAGACTTGAACCATGCAAATCAGAGTTTGATGTAAAAAAATATTTAATGTTGATGTTAGTTGTCATCCTCTAGGATGGTCCATCTTGGATCGTCATCCCAAACCTTTCTGAGGCCATTTTTCCCTTTAACAGTTCACGTAGGGAGTAAATACACAACAGAGAAATCCCTGAAAGATAAATAATCCTACAGCAGGACACAACTCCCCAAGAAATGGGATTTGTGGCGCTCTCTGTAACACTTTATCATCCTCCAGCGGTCTCCGGGCAGGCAGCATTGAACCCCTGTTGCATGGAAGGAGGAAGATGTTGTATTTTGAGGTCAGGGTTAACTGAACAGTGTCAGATCCAGGCTTGAATTTGTCTGTGTGGTTTCGATCACAAGCCATTGAAGGAGCTGGTGGGATATTTGCATGTGGATGAGAGTGGGCAAATGCAGCTCAACTTTGGTGCTGGCTAATACAGAGTGTAGCACAGGAAATAAAATCCTCAAAGGAGATTTAATAACTGGGGAGAATAATTGTAAAGTACTTCAGAATATTAACCAATAGCTGAATGTGTCTAATTAGCTTAATGAAGCTGGGTGGTTGCGTTCTTTTTTTAATCAAACAGATGGGCAAAACATTCTGCGCGAAAAATGCGATCTGCATACAATGAGCGCACTTAATTAGCAAATAAAAGGCAGAGAAAGGGTTTGTTTTTCAACTTGAGAAGCAAGAGATCCTTCTTCACTGAATGCTCTAAAAGAGCCTTAAATGCCATGGTTTCTCAGGAGTCTCGGGTTGTTACAATTATTATTTACAATGCCCTGGGTGTTTGAGGCGGGAGTGAGCCTGCGGCCGGCCAGGAGGTGAGTGGCTGCTGGTGGCAGCAAGTGCTGGAACAGCTCGGAGCGAGCCGTGGCTGCTTGTTGTGAGCTGGGTTCCCGGAGGGCAGACCCAGTAGCAGGAATAGTGCTTAACCCACTGCTCCAGAGCCTTTCACCTGAATGCTTGTATGTGATCCCCTCTGTTTTGCAGGAGGGGCAAGTGAGGAAGCGGCAGCCCAAGGTTAAGCCCAGTGTGAGTTCCGTGTGGAGCACGCGGTGCTGGTTGAGGTGCCCTCAGTATTCAGGATAGCTGCAGAGCGCTTCCCCCATGGCCTGTGCTGGACTCATCCGTGCCCGGAGTTCCTGCAGCCACCCATCTGTAACTGCTGGCCCCAGTCAATGAGATCGATTCCTGCCACTGGTTTCACTGGCCGTGCTGCAGCGTGCGTGCCCTTCTGACTGTCTGGCCAGTTTTGTTGTGCCATGGAAGCCTGGTGCAAATTGGTGCCTGACCTCTGCAGGCAGGAGATTCCTCTCCGTATGAACCTCAAATGCTTGTGTAGGAATGTAAAATAGACCTGTAGTATCTCCGAGCCTTGCGAAGGCTGGGAGCCTTTGCTCCGGACTAGTATTATAAGCTGAACGAGCCATTTTGATATTAAGCCTATAATAATAACACCTTGTAGCTAAAGAGTATGTTTTTCCCCATTGGTGCATTACTCAGCTCTGTTCTTTTGCAGCAGTGTTTAACAAAAGCAGAGGTTTTCCCAGACTATATTTAATTAAACAGAGCTCAGAGATCTCTTCTTCATTTTAGTGCTGTGACTATGCTGCTGTACAGTCTCATCTCCGGGGCAGTTAGAAATGAACCCTGTGTTCTGCCAGCACATAGACCAGCCACGTCGCTGTCCTCTGCCCAGATGCGCTTATCCAGATGTGCCCAGTGGTGTGCTTATCCTGGAGGGGACCCACAGGCTCCCTTTAGCTGCTCTTTAGTGCAATGGGGAAAGGGGTGCTTGGTGCGGCCCCCGAAGCTGAGCAGGTGCTTGGGTTGAGCCCTGTGGCCTGTTCAAGTGGCAGCTCAACCAACGTGCCTTACTTTACAACTAAGATTTGGGGTCCTGGTTTCTACCTGCTTCCTTTTCTATGTTGCTAATGGAGGTTTAGTTGCATTTTGAGTATCACAGCTTGGTTACTGACAGCTACATACAAAGTGAAGACTTTCATTTGAAGGCTTCTTATTTCTGGCGGAGGAGGTATCTGTAAGCAGATGGTGATCTGCTCTGGTTTTGCTTATTGTTGCAGATTACTTGCCAGATAATTTTTCTGACTAATCCTTTGGCCTGTAGACTGTTTAAAATCCTGGAGTCAGGTTTCTGGTAAAAACGCTTGTGTTTGCAAATTTTAAAATCTGTTCCTGCGCCTGCTTGCCGATGTCACTATGAGCAGGAGGCTTTTCCCTGGGTGGCAGATGCCCTCTGCCCCATGAGAGAGGGGCAGCTCCTGAAGCAGAACCTCCCTCCCAGTGGCAAGCTGGGACCTGTCGCCTTTATGCTCAGTTTGGGGGTTTATTTTAAAGCGTAGTATGGCTGAAGTCCTAACCTCAACATCAGTACTGGCATTGCCCCTGAGGTGGCATTGCCATTCTGTGTGGCACGAGGAGACAGTCCTGCTGGTACAGAGCTTGGGTTTTGTGCAGGTGCTGCTGCATCACTTCACTTGGGCAGGATACTGCAGCCATTGGCACAGCTCTCCCTCTGCTGAAAGGCTGCTGTGATTTGTTTTAATTTTTTTTTTTTCCCCTCTCTTCAGCTCTTGCCACCTCTCCCTCTTAAAAAAAATAAAATCTCTTGGATGTCTCTGAAGAGCTGGCTATGGTAACTGCTTGAGTGATTTATTCTAGTATTTTAACATTTACTGGATTTACATAACAGCCAAACAATCTGTTTCAGGAGTTTATTATAAACCCAGCTCTAGTGAGTCATATCCATGTTAGCAATAATGCAAAGAGAGGCAGCTGGGGGAGTGAGGAGGTGACTTTTCCTGGGTTTCTGCATGGGAATATCTGGCTGCCCAAAATACCTCTGCCACCTCATTGCTGAGTGATGCTGCCAGTTGGCTGCCATCAGTGATTTGTTCTGAAACTTCGCAAGAGCAGTGGGCGCATCACAGCAGCGTTCCCGTCGCTCTTCCCGGCTGAGCTTGGTGACTTTTCCAGAGCCACCCAGGCAGTGAGGTGTGTCCCTGGTGCTGTTAGCTGCCTTCACCCGCTGTGTGCATGGAGCCTGCTGCTTCGGGTCCTGCCCAAGTGGAATAATTCTGGGATTCCCTCAGTTGTCTCACACAGTTGTATGAACACGGCGAACCTCCGGAGCAGTTCTGCCACGGGCAGCCTGGACCTCCCTTTTCTGGAGGCTCTTTCATCTCTGTAATGAATCATAGGATGTGTTAGGTTGGAAGGGACCTTAGAGATCATCTAATCCAACCTCCCTTAACCAGCCCAGGTTGCTCAAGGCTCATCCAACCTGGCCTTGAACATCTCCAATGAGGGACCATCCACAGCCTCTCTGGGCAATCTGTTCCAGAGTCCTGCCACCCTCGGGCTGAAGAATTTCTCCCTCAGATCCAGTCTAAACTTATTCTCCTTCAATTTAAACCCATTTCCCCTTGTCGTATTGCTGGACACTCTTGTAGAAAGTCCCTCCTCAGCCTTCCTGTAGGTCCCTTCAGGTATTGAAAGGCAGCTATTAGGTCCCCCCGAAGTCTTCTCTTCTCCAGCTGGACAATCCCAGCTGCCTCAGCCTGTCCTTGTAGAAGAAGTGCTCCAGCCTCTGGATCATCTTTGTGGCCTCCTCTGAACTTGTTCCAACAGATCCACGTCCCTTTCACAGTGGGGACGTCAGAACTGAACGCAATATTTGAGGTGGGGTCTCACAAGAGCAGAGTAAAGGGGGAGAATCACCTCAAATCCATAGAATCATACAATGGTTAAGGTTGGAAGGGACCTTGAAGATTATCTAGTTCCAACCCTGCTGGAGAGGGGGTGGTATTGTAGTCAAGTGCAACAGATTTCCAACTTGAGTTGTCATTTCTGGAAATCTCAAGCAAGAGACAGAAGGAATGGAACAGCCAGTGCTGCGTTTGTTGCTGCCGGTGTTAGAGGTTGGCTGTTAAGCAAGTGCTTCTCTTGTGCAGCTTGCTTATTTGAATTCTTGTCTTTAGAGTGGAAAATAAATGCTGGCTGATGAGACCCATTACAGCACTAATTTTAGAGTGTGCCAAACACTAGGAAATTGTTTTCAATCATCAGTTTCGTTTCTCCTTTATTTCTCCCTTCCATTTGTGAAAATGGCCTTTGTCATTTTTCTAAATGCCTCGTGATGTCCTGCTCAGTGCTATCTTCAGGCATTCTCCTTCCAGACCTCTTTTCTGATACGGCTTCGTTCACCCACTTGATGCTGCTGTTAGAATCGCTCTCTGGGGCCGCAGGCAGCCGTGCCGGCACGATGCGGGCGCTGGGCACTCGCCCAGCTGGTGCAGGATGCCAGCAGAGCCCCTGCGAGCCTGCAGGGAGCCAGCATCAGAGTGGAATTTCTTATCCTTGGGCACCCAGGGCTTCGTAAGTCTTTCCAGCCCCACCCCAGCCGGCTTTCTCGATGAGCAAAAGGGAAAATATGGATTTCCCTCTGGTCTGCTGAAAAGGTTAGGAAGGAGTCCCAAAGCTCCAGTGTTTGTCCTTGGCACTAATGAAAATCCACGTTGTTGCGCAGGAGGATGCAGCAGACAGTGAGTTAGGAATCAAAATGCTTGATCAGTGCTGGAGGGAACAGCAGTGCACAAAATATAGATTTTTAAATTTCTTTTTTTAAAATGTGATTCTTTTTTATTGGCTGGAAGCTTATACTGGTTTGAGAAGAGCCTGGGTGCCTGACTGGTTGTCCTTTCCGAAATCCTCAGGGTAGCTGCAGACACCAGTGCTTCCTTTAGCTCTGCTGCTTGCCTGCAGTGTTTAGTAGAGCCTGACTGAGTTACAGTTGGTGGCAAAAGTCCTGCGGTGTCACCCCGTGCAGTTTTCAGAGGCTCTCTGGAATATGTGTTTCATGGGTTTGGCAACCAGATGCCCCCAACCAGATGTCAGCCGCTGTGACCATGAGCGGGGCAGATGGCTGAAGGACTTGGTGCCTGCCCTGCGGTGGCCTTTGAAAATCCTCTCTCCTGGCCCTGGCTCCTTCACCCTTCTCTCGTCTGGAGAGCCCTGGCAGCTGGCGGTGGCTGTGTCCTTAAAAACGAGCTCCTTCTTGCTCTGGCTTCTTGTGCCAGAGACCGATGAAGAACTCCCCGCTCCTGGCGATGATCGCTTCATGCCTTCCCTGCGTGCGCTCCGAGCCCCGCGGCTGTTGGAGGTGTCAGCCCGCGGGAATTCGGCAGGGAAATGTCTCCATAGCCGGCCTTTGTGAGCGTGGCTGAGATAAACCCTTTACTGAACTAAATGCAGTAACAGCTAATCCCTTGGAAACAGTCACCTGGGCCCTGCACGATGAAAAGAGGCTTTGCCGCTCTGATTAACAGCACTGGCAAGAACATTAACTCACTTTTCTTTGGAAATGAGAAGCACCTCTCCAGGAGAGTTTAAGGGATTAAGGACCAGCTGCAATATTAAGGTAGGTTTGGGGTTTTTTTTAATCTTTCTTCTAAATAATGTAACTTAAAAGCCCATTCAGCCCTGAGGGATGGGTGATTACAGCTGACTGACTGTGTGCTGTGGCAGAGAAGAGACCTGACATGGCGTGGAGGCCAATGAGAGACTGGTGTCACCCAAGGAATTTCCTTGGAAAGACGGCAGTGGCGAGCAGCTTTTGACCGTGACCACCTGTGCTGGAGTGTCGTGTGGGGTGCCAGGGCTCAAAATTGTAAATTAACCCTTGTCAGACTGGCTGGAACCCCCACCAAAATGGCTGAAGCTCACTTACGCTTTGCTAAGAGCCGAATGCCGCTGACCTTTTCTAGCCCCTTCTTAGCAAATGCTGAAGGCTGTGGGAAACATTCCAGCTGTTTTGACAACTCCACTTCCCTTTTGGGGCAGAGATCTTCACTGAGTTCCTAATTACGACACTTGGTTTAAAAAGCCTGAACTAGAAATTCCATCTACATTAAAAGCAAAGCTCTGGTACTTCAGTGAAGGCTGCTTTGGGCTGTGTTTTTGAAGCCAAGCTTTTATCTTGGTGCTGGCTTCCGTAAGGCTGCATGCTCAAGCTCTGCCCTGGCAGGGATGCAGGCCG
>NW_009694859.1:19421-31414 GCF_000703405.1 Apaloderma vittatum
GAGCGTCACGTGTGGTGTTTGCTGATGAAGGCTTTGGACCAGCGACCTGGCTGGCTGAAGGGACTAAGCAGGTATATAAAATCTGTGTGTGAAATAATGTTATATTGAGAAAAAATTCAACACTTGTATTAAGTATTTTGTTGTTAGGAGCAGGTTTGAGCGCTTAAAATACTTCCAAAATCCTGTTACCTTTCAACCTGCCTTTCTCCTACTGAATTTTCTATTTTAAGTAAATACCGCAGAGTTAGCTCAGAAGGGAAAAGATACAAGTGTCACTGTTCAAAGTGTGCTCTACTGGTTAGATATTTATATGAGGCATTCAGGAAATGAGCAAACACGTGGAAATACATGTATTATTTATTGTTGTCGCTGATTAATTCCCACTTTTTGGTTGGTGTTATGGCTCTGTCTTCACCAAGCAGTGCTCCAGCAATGTAGATGCTGGCGGTTGTCCCAGTTAAACTTTGCAGGAGATGAAAGTGCTGCAGTTGGTTTATGGAAGTTGGGAGCTGGAGCGGTGGAAGACGACAGTGTGGCACTTGGTACAAGCATTGGTGGAAGTGAGCGAGATCTACAAGTGGACGAGCCTGGTGATATGCTCACTTAACCCTTCTGCAAAAAGAGTTTGCAGGCTGCTGCAATCGGAGAAGTTTCTTAATCAAATGACTCCTGTGGGAGAGGAGTGAGGGGGCCCGGAGAGGAATAGAAGAGTCATAAGAGAGTTGTAGGAATGTGCTTTTTATGGCACGAATAATTTTTGGTGCAGAGGCGGCAGCATCGTATTTCACTCTAATTTGGAAATTTTTTTTTGGGAACGTGTGATTGACGCCCAACGAGGGGTGCAGGCTGTTGTTTCTCAGCACGCTCTCATTCCCGCGCTCCGGGTACCTCTCAGCGCTCCTCTGGAGACTCTCGTCAGACGTCCTTATTGCCCACCACATGCCCCTGCAGCCCCTCCCGGTAGCCAGTGGCACCCGAGGGGCCTCATCCATTCCCCCCGGCTGTGGGGAACTACTTTGGGGTTGTGATTCTGTATGTTCGTTTCTTCAGCTGCACCTTTGCTGCGGTTGCGAGCAGGAGCCGTCGTGCTCTAAGTCCCTCTGGCTTGTCCTATCAGCTCCAGGCTCACTCTGCCAACACAAAGTGGTTTTGCTTACCCTGCGTACGGGCATCCCTCGCTCTCCTTTCTCCCCAGCGTGGCTGTCGTCTCGGGTCGTGTGTGGGTTCTGTGCCCGGCCGGCGGCGCCGTGGGTCCCCACGCAGCATCGCACTCACACCCCGCTGGGTTCGGGGGAAGCGATGGCGGCACTCCCTTGCTCAGGAGGGAAGGAACTGGTAGTCCTACCCTTAAGTGAAGGGCCATGAAGAGTTTTGTTTTGCCGCACTATGACTTTCAGCCAAATTCTTCCTCTCGTCCCTGTCCTCTTAATTAAGTGTGCATGAGCCCGAGCAGAGTCTCATCGCAAAATAAACCAAGAGCCTGGGCCTTAGGCGAGTCTTTTGTTACTGCTCTACAGGGCTTATGCTAATAACGACAGCAGAGATTGAACCCAATCCCCGATGAGCTTTCCAAGAGTCTGATTAATCTGTTTTAACAATGGATCTGGGATTTTTTTTGATTTTTTTTTTCGTAAGAGCTAAACTTTTGCCCCTTGCGGAGCAGATCATGTAAGCACAGCGGTATTGCTTTCCTAATTGCCTCCAGGTTTATCTGTATCTATTGTGTTAAGGGTTTGCAAGAGCACCTGTCGCCATGGCATCAGAATGCTTCTTATGCCAAAAACACTTGATAAAAACATACATGTATACGTGTGCACGCACTTTTCTTTGGTCTCTTGGAAAGTGTAAAGGCGTTCTGCTGGAAGATCGTGTTTTTTCATGATTGTGTTCCCTAAATTGTTAGCTTTGCAACTCTCTTTCTTCTGCCTAGGCTCTGGCCCACGTACTATTGAAGAGAGAGACATTTTTCCGATGAGGTTTGGATCAGGCTGTGTACAAGCAGAATTTTGCATTTCTCTTGTTTATGGTTCGTACTGTGGGGATGGTGCTGGTGCTGTTTAAAGACGGAGTTGGTGACAGACCCTGACTCAAAAGCTTACTGTTTAAAGATCAAGACATAGGAAGGGGAGGAGAGGAGGGTGGGGAAGTAGGGGAAGATTACAGATTTTTTGGCAGTCAGACTAATATCTCCCCTGGGCAGGCCACAAACACTCTGTTGGTTTTGACTTTATGAGAAATACAGCAGCAGTAGTGGGAAGGAAGATATTTAAAGTGAAGATGCAGTGTTGAAGGTAACGGGATTTAAAAGCTGCGTGACACAAAATACAAAGCGGTGTAGAGCTGGAGGAACCAGACTGCGCTGCGTACGCTCAGAGAAACGTTCCACTATTTATAGCAAAGACTTCTTCCTCTCTTGATTTCACCTCCTCTTGAATGCACTCAGTGATTGCTTTTCGTGTATGAACGCTTGTAAAAGTGGAGCTCCCTAAACAGACGTCAAATGTTTATATGAGTTAATGACTTTGGAGAGCTTCGGTTGTCTAAACCCGGAGTGGTGATGAAGTCGCCTTGGCCGCGGTCGGCCGTCCTCTGCGGAGCAGATCCAGTGCCGATGGCGGGACAGCGTGGTGGTGGCTGCACAGAGCTCCATCCTCGGGGAGCTTCGTCGTCCCCGACTTTACTAATGTGCTTACAGTGGGGTGAGAAGTCTGTGTGAAGTGTGTAACCGCTCTGGGATTTGTGCTGTCCGAGAGCAGAGGGTGAATGGAATCTCAGCAGCGATTTCCAGATGGAGCAGGGTGAAGCCCTCAGCCTGAAATCAGGGACTTGTAGGGGGTGAGTCCATGAAGTGTTTTATTCTGGGTGTTTTTCTACCGCTTCTGTGTCCCCACAATCCCCTCTGAATTGAGCTGCCAGGAAAGAGAGCTGCACTGGTGTGTTGCTGCTTACCCTGCGGGCAGACCTGCCCTCCTGGCAGGTTGGATGCAAGCAGCTGAACAAGTATTTCCAGGGGTGAGACCTTCCTTACGCCTCTGACGCCAAGAAAAAGGAATCGAGGATAACAGTAAGCTGCTTTCTGCCTGCCTCTCTCTTTCCCCAAGGTACAGGTAGTTGTCTGCTGAGAGGCTCCTTCTGTCTTTGGATTTGTTTTTCAGCAGTGCTGGAGGCGTAAGCTCAAAGTGTCTGTAATCTTGCAGCAGCCAGCGAGTGCCCTGTGTGATGGCCAGGGGAGCTGGAGGTGAACTCTTGCTGCCTCAGCGGTGCTTGGATGGAGATGGAGGCACGGAGTGGTTATCCCCGGTGAGCTGACAGATCTCATACCGTTATAACCATAGCAAAAGAGCCGGTAATTACCCTTTATTTCGAAGGCTACCTTCCGCGTGGGTGAGGGGACACGTTTGCATCAGCACGGAGGAGATTTGTGGTGGAGCTGCTGTGCGCTCCTCAAGGCTCTTGGGTTTGCCTCCCTCCTGGAGACTGTTCGTGCGTCTGGTGCGATGGCCGTGGAGAGCAAGGGGTGATGATGTGCTGGTGGGAGCTGAGCTGTTTGCTTAAATTTGTGTGCCCACCCGTCCGTGAGGAAGGGTGTGAGTGGGTGTGCTCACGGCTGAGCTGTCGGTTGTGAGGACCCGTCCCAAGACCAACGCCTCGCTCTGGCACACTGGATCCAAGGCTGCCTGTGTTTGTGGGATCAAATCCCATTATTTGACCTCATTTTGCGAGAGGTTGCTGCATTTAGCGCAAAGGGGCGCAGAGTTTCCTCTGGGCCAAAGGGGGTAACAAAGGCAAAGCAGCCTCGCTTTGATCATAGAATCCCAGAATGGCCCAGGCTGGAAGGGACCTTAGAGATCATCCCGTCCAACCTCCCTGCCATGGGCAGAGACGCCTCTCAACTAGATCAGGCTACTCAAGGCTCCGTCCAACCTGGCCTTGAACACCTCCAGGGAGGGGGCAGCCACAACATCTCTGGGCAATTTATTCCAAAGTCTTGCCGCCCTCGTACTGAAGAATTTCTTCCTGAAATCTAATCTAAATCTGTTCTCCTTCAACTTAAACCCATTTCCCCTTGTCCTATTGCTGGACACTCTTGTAAAAAGTCCCTCCCCAGCCCTCCTGTAGGTTCCCTTCAGGTATTGGAAGGCAGCTATTAGGTCCCCCTGAAGTCTTCTCTTTTCAACACCATCAAGAGATGGGTGTTGGCGACAGTGAACACCACTAGTCCAGTGCAGGCAACTTGGAAATTCACTCCCTGGTGAGAAATCTTATGCTTTCATTTTGTAAAGGCAGGACCATTCCATTAGGTGAAAACCCAGTCTGCCTTCTCCTGCTAGTCTGTTAAAAGATTCAGAAAACCCAAGAACCGTGGAAATGCAGTGCCAAGACGCTGGCAGTAGCGTGATGCCGGTGGTACAGTGCAGAACAGTTTAAATCAGTTCTGTGAAGTTATTCCACTTACAAGTATGGCGTTTTTTTTGGTCCTGTGCTGATTGAACATGGAGAAATTAGCAGCCCCATTAAAAAGGCTGCTCGCTGGACTGTAAAACCGACTGAAGAGACTGATCGTTTCTGGGGGTGTCCGGGCTGGTTTTTGGGTGTGTTACTGCTGCAGATCTGCTGTTTGATCTTAAGCTAGGATTTCAAAGGCAGCGAGGGGTCTGCTCAGAAGTATTTACGGGAATTACCAGATTCCCCTGCTCTGTTTCCCTGCCTGCGAGCGTGTCCCGCTGGACGGGCACGAAGATGAGTGCGTTTTTGCGAAGTGCTTGTATTCCTCCAGAGACTGAAGTACCGTAAGTGGTTTAACTTAATGCTTTTGCAGCTTCCTATAAGAGCTTTTGTGAGAGTAACAGAAGGGTGTAGGACGAGTTTGGCCGCAGTCCTGGCACCTGCCTGCGCGGAGCCTCACTGGCTCTGGAGCCAGCCCGTGCCCGATGCCAGGAGCGGGGCTTGTGTTTGCTTTTGCAGGGGTGTTGAGCTGTACGAGTGGCTGGTGCCAATCCAAAGCTGACTTTCAGAACGCTTTGAATGCAAACTTGGGATGCGGTTTTCCTCTGCTGTTTCGGCCCCGGGGTTTCCTCGCAGCGCTCTGTCTGTCTCGGCACGGCAAGGGCACAGCGTCAGAAATGGGGGCCCCTTCCTGACCTTGGAGTGCTGCTGCGTTACCGTAGAAAATGGACAAGTGATTTGGGTAATGAAATGATTTGGATTTGGTCATGGATTGAATTGAGACTTCTACAGACCACATGCTTACTCATCAGATGACTCGCGTCTTAGTCACTTTTTGGAATAAGTGCTTCTCTTTTTGGGTGCTTCCAGAGCGCTGTGGATAGCGATGAGCTTAAAATTTCCACCACACCCTTTGATAATTTAAAAAAAACCAAAAAAACTCTGAGAAGAGAATGATTGTGGGAGGGAAGATAATACAGTCAAATCAGGGTCTTTGGGAAGAAAGTGATGGGATGGTTTATTGGACAGCAAAGGAGACAGCTCTGCCTGGCAAGTAAGGTGCATCCCAGGAACTTAGCCTGAGTTCTACAACACTACGAGACTTGAATTATTTTGCTCTTTGCTTCCTGGTCAGGCAGAGTGACCTCATGCTTCAAATTAGATTTCTCGAGCTTTGTTCTTGGAGTACTCTGAGTCTGCGTTGTGGGTAGGTGCGAGCCTGAGCGTATTTTCAAATTCCTGTGCCACCAGCAGTACATAAAAGCATCCTTAGGTGGAAGCTGGCCCCTAAGACACTCCTAAGATTGCTGTGCAAATAAAACCCTGCTGGCTCTCCGCTTTTTTGATAGGCTATTATATTTTTCCATTACCAAATCGTCGAAGAAGTCAACTCAAAACCTGATTGTTCAGAAACATGTGCACGTTTAAGCAAGTGAAGAACGTACCTGAGAACCTGGGCAAACGATGAAAAATTACTTTGTAATCCACTGCAAGCTTTATATGGCAAATAGACTGTGGTGTTTGGGGTTTTTTTTTCTTTCTAAACTCAAAGTCATCCTGGATGAAATATAACCCGGGCCTTTCCTGATCTTCCCAGGTTCCTGAGGAATCAGGTCAGCTCCGAGTGGCACAACGTGATCTCTGCTGCGGGCTTGGCTCGCGTGGCTGGGCAGCAGCCAAAGAGGGAGAGCTGTGCAGGGAGCAGCTTAGACACAGGCTTTGCTAAGCTGGATGCGGTTAAACTCCTGTCAGTGCTTCAGCTTTTGGAAATGGAGATGAGATGCGCTGACTGTGAGTAGCTGGTCTGTCAGCATGGCTCCAGTGCAGATGTTTTGATTTCTGCCAGGAGTGATGGTGGTAGTGTTAAAAAAAAAATAAAATTAAAAAATATAAATGCTGGAAGTACTCTTAGAATTACATGTTTGGGTAAAGGGAGGGTGCAAAGGCAAATGAAGCAGCCAGAAGTCGTGAATCAAATTTGGGATTCTCTTACAGGGCATTTGCGGGGTCATCTAGGTGACCCTGAGCAAGAAGGTCTCTTCCTAACTCTGCTCTGTAAATGTTCTTTTGGTCCTCGGTGAATAGGCACCAGCTGTAAAACATGGGTAGGTCACGGCAGGTGACAGATACTATGTAAATGAGAATTTCCCATTGAAATGCATTAGGCTACAGTTTCAAAAACAGGAAGCTGAAGAATAGGGGTTTATTGTTAAACAGAACTGGTGAAAGGAAAGCCAAAAATAATTTTCTTAAGTTGTCCTTTGTCAGATACTAGAGAATAATTCACAGGCTTGTAGGTGTCAAGGTCTCTGTATTTGTCTATGCTAGATCTCCTGGGTCACAAGCACAGAGGATTTTGCCAGCAGTCCCTTTTGGAGAATTCAAGTCAAGACAAGTTTCTCACTTCCTCAAGAAGTTTTGTAGTTCATTTAGACTCTTGTAATTGCAGAAGTTTCTTTGTGTTGTCTGTTTTGAAATTTAAACTAATTTACAAGGTTGTTACTAAACCTCAAAGGTTATTTATGACCACCAAAAAAATTACATAATAATAATATAATAATAGAGGCAAATGCTAGTGATTTGGTGTTGTTACTGCACAGAAAACCTTCTGATGAGGTTAGTTCACGTGCAGGGAATGCAAATCAAGCTGCCTCCACCTGGATTACCTCTGGGGGTTTATTTGTACTTCTGCCTCATGTTTGTTTGATAATGTTGGGTGTTTCTGGCATCCCTTTCCAAATGAGCGCGTGTACGCGTGCCTCCTGGACATCAACAAGCAATTAGGAAAACGAGGGAGATTACGATGCTCCCTGCCCCGGGAACCTCTCCTGGGCTCGAGCGACCACAAAGCAAACAGCGACCAGAGACCCAGCACAAGGGGAGCCGAGCGGGAGCTGCATCGAGTGTGGCGTTGGGGCATCTTCAGCCTGCGGTCCCCGGGGTGCCCGCGGCAGGACACAGAGCTCGCGGCGGCCGTCTGCGTGCCGCAGCTTGGGCAGGCGGGGAGAGGGAGACCCTATCTTAAGAGGGCGTGTGGAATGGGAATTATTTCCGACGCTTTCTTGAGGTGAGCTCTGCCAGCCTAGAAAGCAGCTGGAAATGCAAACGGGGAACAAAATGCTGTCGTCCTCCCTCCAGCGCAGCTGGGCAGTTCTCATCTAGACACGTGTGAAATGCATTCACCAGACACTTGTAGGAGTATTTCCATGTTTTTGAGGCTGAGATTTTCGGTGTTGTTCGCACTTTGGCACCTGAATGTTGGCCCTTCTGATGTCTGGAGACCATAGTTAAAGTTCAAGTATGTGCTTAAGTGTTTTGCTGGAGTAGAGCTCCATCACAGGGGGAAGCAGCCTGTTGGGAAACTCGGTGCCTGTACAGAGACTGATTGTTCTGAGAAGCGTCCTGGAAAGGTGCTGAGCACTCTGGCTGGGGGCCAGCAAGGCTTTTAAACACACGCGTTGCTTATTTATTGGTTTTTTTTCATATTGTTAACCAGTTTTGCTCTTTGTTTTCTTTTCCCCTGGCAACTAGAGAAGGATATCTGAGTACCCAGAGCAGTGTAATTCATCTGCCAGTGACACCCTGCCCTGTACCACTGGGGCGTCTGGCAGGCAAGGGGCGCCTGGTGGGAGCAGGTATTGCTACCGGTGCCCACCTCACTTGGCCTCAGATTTTTCTCTTCTGCATCCTCCTGCTGGGAGAAGGAGAGGCCACATGAACAACACTCAGACTACACTTATGTGAACCACAACCCATCTCTCCACATGTCTCTTCGCTTGCTGTTAAACGACATAAATCGCATTTCCTTCCCTTCTTTTCCTCTTAGACTGTGTTCGCCTTTCCCCTGCCCTGAAAATTTTGGAGGCAAACTGCCAAATTCAAGTTTTATTTGCAAGTGGCATTGTCCGCAGCGGCGCCCAGGGCAGGGCAGAGAGGAACCTAAAAATCCTCTGGAGGTTGATGGTGTCTGAATGCTCTGGGTTGTTCAAGGTGTTGATTTTTGGCTTTGCCTTTGGTGCAGCAAGAAGGTTTGGAGACTGGGAAGGAGCATTGGGTGTGCTGCCACCGACATCAGCTGTGTCTCTTCTGTCCCTGTGTTTTCAGCTGGGGCAGCTCCTCCTATAGCTCTGTGCCTCACACGCAGCCTGAGAAGCAAAACTAAATCCTGTGTTGCTGTCTAAAACTGCACCTCCCTCAGCAAGGGACATCTCCTTGCCAGGGGATTTACTCCCTGGTCTGCTCCTGCGCCTGCTGGCTTGATGACAAGAAATGTGCTTTTTTTTTGTTTTTTTTTCCCTGCTCTTGCTCTGCAAAAGCAATGGAGCTGTTGGATGGGTTTGTGGCATTTCTAACGCTTCGGAAAGGGCTCAGCTGGTCGAGTACAATGCATGGTACAGAGCTGCAGAAAACGGGGGGACTGCTTTGGCCGGCTGCCGCTCGACGCCGGGCTGGCTGTGCACAGCCAGAATCGCTGGCGTGCAACCTGGGTGCCCCGGGGTGGCAAAATCACGCTTGTTTTTCCAAGTAAAGCTGCACCTGGAAACATTTGTTATTGCTTTGGTGCTGCAAAGCCTTTTTCATGCTTTGACAAATGCCAAGATCGTCATCGGCCGAAATTTCTGGGATAGCATTGCGGTGACTCAAGCGAACAGCCTTCTCCCCAGCAGCTTTTGCCTAGAGACTCTCTGGATAATCTCCAGCCGTTGACCTTGGGGCTTTGCAAATGCATTTTGGCTTAAAGAACTGAAGCTTAAGGCTTCAAAGGAATTGGGAGGCCTGCTACCTTTTAAGTTCGCAAGCAGCGGTGGGTTACGTGTGTGCAGACAAGGACAATCATCGGGGTGATTTACCTGCTCCTGAGTCCTGCAGGATCTGTCGCTCATCCCCCGGAGCCCGTTCTGTGTGTGCAGAGCCTCTCTGCTGCCACCTTTGATTTTTGGGCAGGTTAACCGAGGCCATGTTTTCAAGTCCTGGGGTTTCTGAAGATGTGAGGATTATCAGAGGACGGGAGTTATCCATGTGGAAATACGGCAAATACTTTGAGCTCTGAATGTGAAGTCCATTTGTCTTAGAGCGTTCACTGCTTTTTGTCTTGCCCTGTGTAGTTGTTCCATGCTTTGCCTTTTGCGTTGGCGTATGCAGACCGGCAGAGTTGATGAAGACCTTCAGACCTGCAGAGCTGGGTGCTGGGATCATTCTTCTGGTTAAAACTCTTGGCAGAGATCACCTTGAAGAGAAATTTCTACCCATATTTAAACTGCTGGGAGGAAAAAAAAGCCTGCTGTGTTCTGGGCTGTACATTTTTATTATAGATTGGCAATCCTGGAACAGCTGGAAATTAATGTTTTTAAAGTGCTAGAAAGACTTCTCACTGCAGCCAGCTTACAGAACTCAATATATCCCCTGAAATACCTCCAGATCTCTCAAATGCAGCGGAAAGCTTTTTCCTTATCTGGGAGGAAGATAAACCTCTAAGACTGACATGAATAAATGTGAACTTGCTCTACCCGGTGGCGCGTTCAGTTTGTTGTGGGTTCTTTTTGAGCAACACTAACTTCAATGATGCTCTGTGCTGCGAGATCTGAGGCTCCAAAGGCGTCTGAGGCTGAATTATTTTGCTGTGTTGATGATCCTGTATCAGATCCCAGGTCCCACTTTGCCTCTTCTAAACTATAGCAGTGTTGGTTTACAGCGTTTGGCGTTTCTGTTGTTGAATTCTTATCTGTTGTGCAGCTACAGGAGATCTGAGCATCCAAAAGCGAAGTTAACTGTGGCAGCTGGTATGGAAGTGCTAATGGGCGCAGGAGAGAAGGCAGACAGGACTGAGACACGTGCTGGTGAAATAAATCATAGAATCCCGGAATGGTTATGGTTGGAAGGGACCTTGAAGTTCATCTCTTTCCAAGCCCCCTTCCACCAACCTCTCTCCCACCAGCCCAGGTTGCTCCAAGCCCTGTCCAACGTGGCCTTGAACCCCTCCAGGGATGGGGCATCCACAGCCTCCTTGGGAAACCAGTGCCACTCACGTGAGGAAGAATTTTTTCCTTGTATCTCATCTAAATTTACCCTCTTGCAGTTTCAGGCCATTGCCCCTTGTCCTGTCACTACAGGCCCCCATAAAAAGCTTTCTTGTAGCTCCTTTCCTGTGTTGGAAGGCTGCTGCTAGGTCACCCTGGAGCCTTCTCTAAGCTGAATAACCCCAGCTCCCTCAGCCTGTCAATAATAATAAATAAGTAAAGGAGAAGGAAAGAAGTGGCCTGGAAGCGTGCAGGCTGTCTGCTGGGTGCTGAGGTGCAGCCGTGGGCTGAGAAGCTGCTGCTGAAGCAGCCTGTCCACACAAATTGAGGCTGTTTCTTCCTTCCTCCTTAATTTCTTTATGTACTAATGTGTATTGTGGGCTCTGCTGCAGAAGAAGGACGCTGCTCTGGCTCTTTGCGGATTGATGCTCAATATATCCCAGAAATTCAGCGATTTGAGGAGAAAGCTGGTTTCCCTGCGTTGAGCTGGCAGCATTCGTGGTTGGGAATCCCCTTGTTTGACTCGTAACCTGCGTGGGTTTGCTGCAGAAGGCTGAAAGCAATGCAGCTTAACCTGGTTTTTGCAAGACTTCTGTAAACTTGTCCTGGCAGGAGGAAAGTGGTGTGTGTCCCTCTCTGCTCCTCCTCTCCACAACTTTTTGAGGCCGGTTGGGCAGAGGAGGAAGCCTTTTTTTTTTTTTTTAAGTTGCGTAGCAGTTTGCCATCCTTGAACATCCATAGCAGTTTGCCAAGGGAACGGGCTGTTCCTCATGGTGCAAGCGTGTATGATGTGCGGTCCTCATGGCTTCTGGTTTAATGCCTGCATGTACCTGCTTGTAGGTTCCTGGTTGAAACCAGGAACCTACAAGCAGGTACGTGCAACGGTATAAACATTTGAAAAGTCATTATTGCAATGAAGACCCTAAATGTTAAAGACTCCCTAAATCTGAGGTAGTTATTTTGTTCGTGAATCGACAAGGTCTGGCTACTGCCTTGCTTGTTAACATTTTACAAATAATCTAAGCCTTTCGAAGTTCACGTAATCTGACATTCTCAGTTATTTTTTTTTTTTGAAGCACCCCCTCAGTGGCTGTTTAAATGCCACCTCCAGCAAGCGGTGCTCCCTGGCACTGCTGCCCCCTCTTCTGGGAACCAAGCAGCCTCTCAGCTCAGCAGGTGACAGCAACGGTGACATTTCTTCCTCCTCTTCCTCCTCCTCCTCGCTAGGGTTCAGCCTCAGGAGTCTGCTCCCTCTGCTGCACAGATTCTGCACTGACCCTACAAGGAGAGTCTCTGAGTGAGTTGATGGTGCCCGTGCCCACCTGTGCGAGCTCAAGCTGTAACAGTCTCTACTCTTATTTATAGCTGGTGGTCAGAAAGCTGCTCTTCCACTGGATTATGGAGTTTGGCTTTCCCTTTGCATGGTGCAAGTCGCCACGAGGATGCTCAGAGGCTGGAGCAGCTTTCCTGTGCAGACATACTGAGAGAGCTGGGGCTGGTCAGGCTGCAGAAAAGAAGGCTCCGAGGAGT
>NW_009694859.1:31636-42088 GCF_000703405.1 Apaloderma vittatum
GGCGCTCTGGGCAGCCTGATCTAGTGGGGGATGGCCCTGCCCATGGCAGGGGGTTGGAACTAGATGATCTTTAAGGTCCCTTCCAACCCTGACAATTCTAGGATTCTGTTTCCTACACTCTTGATGGGTTTTGGAAGAGAAGGTTGGGGTAGGCAGGCTCTGAATTGGCTTGAGCTCGGTGCCAAATGGGAGCACACACAGGAGCAGCTTTGGAAGTGGGAGTCTCATGAGTTTCTCCTGTCCTCTGGCATCAAACCAAGTGATTCGGATGTTGTCCTCGCCTTGTGTGCATATGACGAGCTCATTTTATTCATATTGCTTCCTCTAGGGTCACTTGGAGATAGAGCAAACCATCCGGTGTGGCTAGGGGTGTGCTGGGACGTCGTCTGCGTGGTCACACAGCTCAGCTGGGCTCGGTGCACTCTGCCCACACCAACCTCCTCCGTCCTCCCCTGCCGTGACGTCAGGCTGGCACCGCATCCACGGTCCTTCCCCCGCAAGGCCCTTCTGTTCTTTGTCACAAGGGCAGATGGGATTTGCTATAATCTGAGCTCGGGTCGACCACGGAGATGGTGTGGGCACGTGGAGCTGGGTGTTGGGATGTTCAGGTTAGTGGTCGCTGCCGGGATGTTGCAGAGGTGGCGAATCAAAGCGCTTGGCATCACTGCAGGGGAATGTGGTCCATCACGAGGGTCTGATGCCCAGCAGACTCTTGGACCCTCTCTCTGCTGTAAAACACAGCAGCCAAGCCCATTGTACAAAAGTAGGGCTATAGCCAGGACTTGAGTATGAAGGAGCGCAACTCCTCTTCACTTTATTGGTGGTGTCCCTGCTGAAGCCACGGTGAAAATGTGCCGACACGGCTGCCCCCAGTCAAGTAATGTTCTGGTTTCACTGGCATTATCTGGAATGTTTAATGTTAATAGCGCTCCTCTTTACATAGATTTGGCACTCCTCGATGTTTTCTTGTTACAGGAATTTCCTTAAGTAGAAACTTTTTTTTCTTCAGAGTAATTTTTGGTTGATGATTGCTTATATATGCAATTAGTGTAATTGCGTCTGGTTATGCAGATTTATTTAATCGTATAATTAGAACATGGAGGGATGAAATATAATGCAGTTGGGAAATCTTTTGTAAAACTTCCTGAGCTCAGTACTCTCTGCCTAGGGTGGTTGTTAGCTCTTCTGCTCTCAGCTGGCAGGCAGGAGATTCTGGTTCAGCATCCTGGCTAGTTTGAAAACGTATTTAAAACATGCTGTTAATTGCTCTTAAAATCAGTTACACAACCTTCATAATTTTTCCAGACTGTGATCTGGTGATGTCTGTTGTCCTTCAAGGAATCTGGTGGGAGCAGGGCCCTGAACCTGCTTTTCAGATTCCTCACGCAGCGCTTGAATTGCGAAAAAATACTGTTCTTTGTCATTCAGCTGTTACTCTTCAAGCTGTGCTAGGAGCTTCACAGAAGTAATCAAGGCGCCTCACTTTTATGATCTAATTTTGAGCTGTGCCACAACAGCCAGGCTCACCGCCAAGAGCTGCAGAGAGGAGAGGGAGAAGGACTGGGGTGATTATAGCAGGATCGAGTTATTTCTCAGCAAGGCGCAATTGTCTGTGCTCTGAAAGCTGCAGGATAAAGTGAATGTATGGCATGAATGCAAAAAAGACAGTATTTTCTTATGTATTATTTGGGATGTGTTAATGTCTCCTGGTTCTAGTTGGGAATCTTTTTGCTGAAAGTGATTGCCCTCTTCCCAGTGAGAGCACAGCCCAAATAGCCAGTCTGGTGTATCTCCGTCTCGATTATTCCTGCAAGGGCTACAGGGATTTGCTTTCTTTTTGGAGCTGCAGCTTCTTATTCTCTGTTGCTTGGTTTGGGCTGCCTTTTTGGCCAGTGAATGTCTGAAAGTGGCTTTCAGGGATGCCGAGAAGCTCATGTGCATCTCCAGGCCCTGATTCCTCACCACAGCCATGTAAGCGGAGGCGAGCAGGAGGCAGCCTCACCTTCGGGAGCCCTGCTCGCTGCGCTGTGGTTGAGCGGAGCTGAAAGGAAGGCCAGCGTGCTCCAGCTTGAATTGCTGCATCAAAACCGAACCCTCCGGCTGCTCTCCCACCACGGCAATGAGACCCGTGAGTAGCTGGCTCCTCGGATCTGAAGAACCACATGTTAAAAACCGTTTTGTGCTTGTGGGGCTCGTGGTAGCTCGCGTCCCGCAGCCACGGACTGGAGCAACATCCGAGTTCCTCTTCACCTTCTCCAGACCAAAGGTGTCAGAGTCAGCTGGCTGGATTTTGAGCAAGTGCCTCCCCCCGTGTGTAAAGGTCAAGGTGGGGACGTGGAAATATTTCCCTTGTGTCAGGGTAGTGGATGAATACTGAGTGCTCAGGGAAAGTCCCACAGAAGAGGAGAAACCCAGGATGGAAATAGCCATCAGCTGTATTGCTTGGTGTGGGGAGACAGCTCGGGCTCTGGAAGGGACTCACTGACCTAATATTTCAAAAATGTCATGCGAGTAGCTGTTCAGGACTTGGCAGCCCAGCCCAGGACTTGCTTCTTCTCTCCTTAAAGGGCGTTTCTAGTGCCGGTTGACAGCAGTCAGAGCAGATTCTTCACCCTGGCTGTGCTGCTGTGGGGGATCGTCCGAAGGAACCGCAGCGCGAGCACCGGGTGATACAAGACAGGGCTGGACGTGCAGCCCAGCTCTGTCCCCAGGCGGGACTGAGCTCCTGGGGGGGTCTGAGCTGAGCTGAAGGATGCTGGTGATGGAGATGACATGCCCTGTGCAGGCTGCCTGCCCTGGCTGCACGCACCATTTAGAAAACTTGACCTGATTGCTGACCTTGCTAGCATATATCAGAGCAGCAGGCTAAAAGCCTTCTGTGATCTTTGGGATCTTGCTTTGTGAGGTAAAAGAGGCCCCTAATGGATGTGGCTTTCAAACAGGTCCCTGCCTGGCACAGAGGACACCATCCACGGACATTTGAAGAAGTCTCCAGCTCTGGGCAGCAGCAGCAAAATCACTGTCTGAAAGCTTTCCACGCAGATGCTCATCATACTGTTATTTTCTGTGACTTATTTTACTGCAGAGGCCCTGGGTGCCTCAGTGCAGGGCACGTGTGTTCTCCGTGGGGAGCAGGGCGAGGTGGACTGAGGGCAGTGTCGTTCCTCTTAACCTGGGAACTGTGACAGATGAAGCTGTAAAGTCACTTCTCTGGGTAGCCCAGAGCAAAATGAGGGAACAAAGCTGGAGCTTTTTAACCTCCCTGTCCTTTCTCGTAGGAACGTTTCTAGTTAGCCAAATGGAGAGTCCAAGCAGTAAACTAGAGTTACAATTTTTGTATTTTTTCAAACGGTGCTTTGAAATACTTTGTTGAGCAGCAAAATTTAATTGCATTAGCTCATCTCCTGCTCCCACGTACACTACAGAGAGACTTTCTCCAGAATCATATTCCTCTGCCGTGCTCCACTCGGCGCCCGTCTGGGAAGTGTGTGCGGCTGTTTGATAAATGTATCATGAAAAACAGTTTAAGTGGCAGTCTGCCTGCAGTGGAGAAATAGCTACAGGGGAAAATGGCAAATAAGATATGTGTAAGTAAATTAATTTTGCTCATATAAGCTTGTTTGCAGCTTTAGTTCATGTGTGCAGCGTAATCCTCTGACCTACAGCAGGTGTTCGGTGTTCTGGGGAAGAGCGAAGGTGCACGGGAGCTTCTCGAAGGTAGCGGCAGCGTCTCCGTTTCGCTGGGATTTCCCATTGCGGCGAGGTGCGGTGGTGTTACAGCCTGGCAAATTGTAAATCCACCATTGATTTTTGCCTTGCAGAAATAAACAATTGCCTTTTGTACCGAGTTTTTATGCGCAGTATGACCAGTCTGTGTGTAACTGATTTGCTTATTCAGAAACCGTCACTTTCCGATATACTTCTGGAGGATTTATCAGCAAAAAGGAATCCTTCAAACCAGCAGATCCTGAAACAAAGCCCAGCTCTACAGATGATTATTTTGTTTTTAAATCCTGGTTTATGGGTTTTTTTTAGCCTACTTTTGGCAGCACTATCTCTGTTGTCATGCTGTATGGGTCTATTTGTTTTGATTGGACGAACTGCTTTATGGGGTTTATCTTCAGTTTATCTATTTAAGTTGTCAATCAGCTGAAGACTCAGTCTGCAGCCTGAGCTGTGGGTTAGAGCTGTGTAAGTGTCTTTCTGCTTTTGAGGGGGTGACACCTCAGGGTGCCCGGTCTGGGCCGTGAAGATGTCACACAAGCATTGCTGTTTGCTGGGACTCGGCCGCTGTTCCCCGCGCTTCTGGCTTTGTTGTTTTCCTGGCAGTGTGAGATGCCCAAATGTTCAGCCCAGGTGGGTGATGTGTGGGCTTTCCCAGCTGTGCAGCCACATGGGGAGATGCTTCGCTCCGGTTGCATGTGGGGAAACCTCACGGCAGCAAAGAAAGTTGGGGAGCTGCAGGCTTCAGCTGCACGTTAGTTTTTCCTCTTAATGGTCGCTGGCGGTGAGGTGAGCCACCGCTCCAGAAGCTCTCCGGAGTGCAAACCTCGCCGGAGCGTTTGGCAGCCTCCTCGGGCTTCCTGTGACTCCGTTTCGAGGGACGAGCTCGTTGCTGAGTCAGCGCAGGGCTGCAGCTGGCTTTCTAGCTCGAAGCCTGGTTTGGGGGGGTTCGGGAGAACGGGGTGGTCTAGCAGAGGGGAGTTTCATGCTCCTTTGTAGGTTTGTGGCACAACGTGCTGGACCCAACCCTGCAGCCCTTCCCTCGCTGCTATGAGCATCCTGGCTCCGAAAGGGTTTTGTGTGTTGGGATTGAAGGGTTTAAATACAGTTTTAACTGAAGCTTTTAAAGCTGAGCTCACTGTTTCGTTAGTGTCTTGAGTGATGACGCTTCTTCCTGTTTGTTTCAAACAAGGCTGAGGAAAAGGCGGGAGAAGAGGAGAGGATGGTACCTGGGTGGGGAAGGGGGTGCCGGCAGGCTGCGGCGAGGAACGTGTTGGATTTGGATGTTTCCCTTCTGTGGCACTGAGTGCCCCCCATGACTGACCTGGGGTGAAATCTCCCGTCCAGATCTTTCTCCAGTTTCCTTGTAGGTGTAAAAAGTTTGCTGGAGTTCACTTGCTGTGCTTCTGCAGGGCACTCGAGATCTTCTCTCTTTGCAGCTGCAGAACATTTAAGCGAGTATCGCTGGGCAGCTTCAGGCCAGGCTCGATCTTTGCTCTGTGCTCCTCGATGAGGATGTCGGGGGTTTGGATGGGGCTTTTTGAACTTGCTCACCCCCACCCTTCCTCATGTAAATTAAATCGAAACAGGGTGGTGCACATGTTGCCTGGCTTGCAGGGATCTTTATGCACAACCTGCTTTGCATGTAGTTCTCTACGTGCAAAGGTTGCGATGTTTCAGAGTTAAGCTTACACAGAAATTCACTGGACGGTTCAGGATGCTTTGAGTGAAACTTTCTCCCGTTGTCCCCAGGAACTGGGCAGAGGGATAAGATGATGCATCCTGCAGCATTGCGTCTCCTGAGGTGATTAAGGGGTGACAGCCGTGTGCTGCAGAGGATGGTTTCTGGCTCTGGACTGTGCTGGGAAGACTGAGATCTCTTTTTAAATTGGAACTGAAATTAGCACCCAGGAAACAGCATGTTCATTTATTTATTTATTTTTATTCAGCAGCTTTAGATTTTTATTGCGTTCTGGTGTTCTGTAGGGCTTTCCCAAAGGAAAAGCCGATTCCCACATGCTGGTAATCACTAAGTGGTGTTGACTGGCAACTCCATACAACTTTTATGCACGGTGGGCAGCAAGGTTGACGTGTGTTTGCACGCCGGCTGCAGCTGGGGGTGGGCAGGGACGCTGGAACCAGACTTGCTTTTGAATTCTGCCTTTGCTGTTGACTGTGTTGCAGCTGAATGTGGAAGCCGCCAGCCATGGCGCCTCTTCCTGGCCCTTCTGTGGCGCTCTCCAGGGCCTGCAGGGCTGTGGATTTGTTACGCTTGTTGGGTTTGGATACTTACCAGAAGCTCTGGTACCCTATAAATAAAAATTCAAGAGGTCAAAAGTTTAACCTTTTAGCCTCAGCTTATCAAGGAGCTGTACTTCTCTCTCTGTTGTAAGCTCTGCTTGACTGTTGGCCTGGCTACGGAGGGAGAAGTTCTCTTTAGCTGTGTCGCTCATTGCACATCAGATAAAATCTCAGCTTTATCACTTCCATATCTGTCTCAGTGCTTGGGTCTGCCTTTCCTTCTGAGTGGTTGCAACTTGTTTGTGGCCTGCCGGTGTTTTGCTTTTGCTTTCTTTTATGTTGGACGAAGCCAGAGATGGGTATCTTGGTTATATTCGTGTTGAGTGAACGTTATTATTCAGTTTGCCTCTGTGTGTGTTCTGTTTTAGGTATTTCATGGAGAGATCCCTTCACGCCACATGCTGTCTGTGAGTGCCAGCCTCCCAGCTCCCTGCAGTGCCATCTGAGACCCCGCGAGCTGGATGCAGCAATGGGGGACTCTCCGACGGATGCCGTGGATGGAGGCACAGACACGTGCTGCAAGGACACGCAGACTGAACTGGCGGAGCGAGTAGCAGCCATCGATGTGGCTGTTGGCCCAGACAGAAGTGACCAAAACGGTGAAGACAACGCTGAAGAAAATGACGCCGTCTTTTCTGATAATGCAAAAGATATCCAAAGAAACGGAGTCAGCAGTGACGTGGGAATGAATGAATTTCTGCCTTCCCAACAGTCAGAAGATGCTCACTGGAGGCATGGTCCCAAGAGACCTCTTGCTAGACCAGTCCTGTCAAATAGGAAGTTGTCTCTTCAGGAAAGATCGTCGGGAGGTTATTTGGCTTCTAGCAACACTCCAGGTTATGGTCCTTATGCCACAGGGCCATCGCCGCGTATAATGAGGAGACCAACGATAGAGTCAAATCGGGTCTCCATATCGGACTCAGAGGTAGGCATGTTCTCCCCTGTAACTGTAGTGGTGGTCAAAGGAAGGTAAGTCTTTCTCAACTGGGAATGGAAGTCTTCAGTCTTTGGCACGGTAGATCTGTAAGCACTGTTTTATCTAAGGGGAAAAAAACAATCCCTGAAACCAGGAATTGTATTAGCTTGGGATGGCTGAACACCTTTGCACCTGTCCCCCAGATCTCTGTTGGGTGTAGCTGTGGTCCTGCCATGGGCTCCTTCAGCCCTCGCCTGCCTGGAGTAGTCTGGGAGGCTGCTCAGAGAAAAGGCCGTGGCCAAATGGCTTTGCTCACGTATCCCTGCTCTGTTTGCCCTTCGGGAGTTTATCAGTCACAGCAGCTTTGCTGATGGTATTTTATGGATTTAAGCTTCTGGAGATTATGCATCTCCTATTGTGTTTTGCCTTTATTGAAGGCATGATTTAATTTTATAAAGAGCTTAAATGCACTGGTGTTCCCCACTGCTGTCAGGATTTTCCTTTGTCTTTAAAGCGCTTGTAACAGCGATGGTAACCGAGGGCCTGAGCCTCCTCCCCTTCAGTGGGGTGTCTCTGGGTGCCTGCGGTGGTTCACGCTGTCCCTCTTGTGGCTGCTCCTCTGGTACCAGACCCGGGCTCAGACCTGTCCGGGGGTGTAAAACGCTATTATAGCTCAAAGGTCTTGATGCAAGCGGCTGCTGGTTGTGGTTCCCTGTGCCGGGATGTGCAGTCACGGGGAGGATGGGGAGCAGAGAGAGGGGCTGTTTGGACCATGCCGCCCCCACATCGTACTGAAGATGTTGAGCTTGCAGCAATGCCTGTGAATCGAAGAATCGTAGAAGGGTTTGGGTTGGAAGCGACCTTAAAGCTCATCTAGTTCCAACCCCCCTGCAGGGACACCTCTCACCAGTCCAGGCTGCTCCAAGCCCTGTCCAACCTGGCCTTGGACACTTCCAGGGATGAGGCATCCACAGCTTCTCTGGGCAACCTGTGCTAGTGAAGGAGCAAGCAGCAGGTTTTGAAAGCCAGGCATGATGGAGGTGATGCAAAATGGATGTTTCTTGAAGTCAAAATGTTTTGTAAAATGCCATTGGCTGGATGTGGTTTTTAAGCAGGGAATGGGCTGTGTGGAGTACTGGAGAGGGAACATCATCTCAGTGGCACTTAGAGCTAGTTTGGGAAAAAACATGGACTCACACTCGAATACCGTGGTGCTCCCAGAAGCGATGCCTAAACCCCACCAGAGTCCTGCTCTGTGTCATAAGGGACCCAAATCACTGGAGTGTAGACTTTTGTCAGTGCGGGTCCAGGGGACGTAGAGCTTAACACCTGTGTGACTTAGTGCTTCCCTCCTGAAAAGTGGGTGTTTTCCCCTCACACATCAGAGCAAATGGGTGTAGTGTGTGAGCAAATCAGCCGCTGCCCTCTGAGAGGTTTTGCAAGTCACGTTAGCTGGGAGATGGGTTGTGACATCCCCAGCCCATAAGACGGTACCTGCAGAAGGTGCGTCACAGAGATCGCGGCTTCTCTGACAGCAGCCATACCCTTTAATAAGGGAGATGGGGAGGGAGAGGAGTCAGTTCTTGGAAGCTGCAGAGACGCGAGCTGTGTGGCAGCTCTCCCATCCTGCAGTGCTTTGTGCCAGGAGTGACGCTTGTCTGAAATCTGTTTGAAAGTGACTGCAGCTGAGTGTGACTGGCACATTCCCATCTGCAAGCGAATTCAAGATACTCCATCCTCTTCCACAGCATCTGCATCCTGGAGAGCAGTAGTTACTGACTGGGGGTGGGAAGTTTGAAATGCAGATGTGGAGCCCTCCGTTACCCTTCTCCCACCGCAATTCTTCACGTGGTGCTGCAGTTTTAATGGTCCCTTGGATATAACTGTGTAGGGCCCTGCTCTGGTGCAGCCCAGGTGCTTAACAAAGCCGTGCTCATTGGCAACCATCCTTCCTATTAATGGGGAGTCGCTGCGATGGGAGGGGGAGGGAGCCCTCGCAGTGGTACTTTCGTCTTTGCGGTTTGTAGGCAGAGTATCTGTGTCCTGTAAGGAAGAGCAAAAGGAGTAGGAAGGTGCAAACTCATTTATAGGATGAATAATGAGAAATAAGGCGTGCGACAGCAGGGTGAGCCCACAGCCTGTGTGCAGCCTGACTTGAGTGTCCTGTGTGTCACCTACTGGCTCATGCTGAGGGGTTGTTGCAGGGTTGATGTGTTCGTGGCTGTGAGAGGCACTGGCAGTCCAAACACGAGCTGTGCAGCTGACCAAGGTACAGCAGGGAAGTCGGAAGACGCACGAAGAGCGGATCTTCTGTTGTCACATGCAGCAGCTGTGCACTTCCTGCTCATCGTTTTAATGCACAGACCCCCGGCCAGCAGGGAAGCTGGTAGGTCACTCGTGACAACATCCCACTCATGGCATTTGCCCTGGTCTCCCTGCAAATGATTTTGTCACATCTTGTTCTGGGCAAGCTGCACACTTGTACTTGAGTGCGAAGTGCTCTCACCTGGATGAAGTCATTTCAGAGTTGCTCCTTTCTCCTTGCGTAGAGTATCTGGCAGCATCAGTCGGCACCTTTCAGGTGGCAGAACACCCATTGCTCCAGCTTGCAGCTGCTGCCCGAGTGAGTTACAGTTTGTGCAAAGAGGAGGATGAAGTTCATGAGTGTTCGGGCTTTGTCAGTGGCACCCGTGCAGGCGTCATCCGTCAGGAGCAGAGACGGGTGGCACAGCTGCACGTCAACATTTCCTGTGTTGTGCCGATAGGCATCTAGGATTGAATCTGCTTTCCCTCTCCGGCGATAGCAGGAGTGGCAGCTCGCTGCCTTGCTGTCGGCAGTTCTCTATCCCTGAGTGATGTGGAGAAATAATGGAGAGAGATGCTACGGGGGAGGCTGGGCATGGGGATACAGCAGGGGTGAATTTTCTGTTGCTCTCTGCTGAATTATGCAAGAGCCATGGGTACAGTTAGATGCTGCTGAGCTTTTTAGTGCTGATTTAATACCTCCTCTCAGGCTGGAAGGAGAACTTCAGGGATCAGAGGGCTGAGAGCTGAACCTGAGCCCGTGGTACTGCAGGAGGATCCACCTGGTGCTGCGAGCAGTGAATCGGGCTGTCCCGTCCCCAGGACTGATGCCGTGACTGCCTGAGGGTTGTTTTTTAGGAAGATGGTGGCTCCAGGGCTGGCAGGGCTGCAGCAGAGCCAGGGCTTGTCTTGCACGGAGGCAGTTCCTGATCAACCTAGCAGAGCCACCAATTAGCTAATTGCCCTGAGACAAAGAGTTGGCAGCTGCTGGTGTCTCGCAGTTGCTGCTGACAAGGCTGGATCTGCAGTATTAACTCTGCAAAAGAAGGAACCCGTTTTGCTCTCCCGACAGCGTTGCTGTGTACTTAATTAACCTGATCTGTCATACCCCTGTCAAAATTGATCTGTAATTTTAAGTTTCCTGCTTGCTCCTCTCCTTCCTTAGATTATTCATGGACTGTGGCCTGGAAAGTCCTTTCAGCGCCGCC